>NC_083763.1:9163528-9298528 GCF_963514075.1 Conger conger | reverse complement strand
GGGAGTCCCTCACAGTTGGACTCATGCGTCCCGTTTCCTCTGCAGTATGGAACCAAGGCTCTGGACAAGATCACCAAAGCCATCCTGGGGCACATCGAAAGCAAGGTACGCCCTCCCAAGGGGTACCCAGGGGGCGACGCCATTTTCTTCAGAGGTGAGACCAACCGCTGTGTGTGTGTGTGTGTGTGTGTCTGTGTCTGTGTCTGTGTCTGTGTGTGTCTGTGTGTGTCTGTGTGTGTCTGTGTGTCTGTGTGTCTGTGTGTCTGTGTGTCTGTGTGTGTATGTGTGTCTGTGTGTGTGTGTGTGTGTGCGCGTGTGTCTGTGCGCGTGTGTCTGTGCGCGTGTGTCTGTGCGCGTGTGTCTGTGCGCGTGTGTCTGTGCGCGTGTGTCTGTGCGCGTGTGTCTGTGCGCGTGTGTCTGTGCGCGTGTGTGCGTGTGTGTGTGTGCGTGTGTGTGTGTCTGTGTGTGTGTGTGTGTGTGTGTGTGTCTGTACCTGTGTGTGTGTGTGGGAGAGCCTATGGCCACCGTCTCACTGCTTTCTGTTCCTGCCGTTTCAGAAATGAAGCAGGGGATGATGGACGTTGGGATATTCTGCAAAGAGTCTCGCTTTGGGATCAGTACTGAGAAAGGTGAGCGGAGATGAAGCATTGCAGCTGTACAGCGAAGAAGAGAAAATGGCGGCTGACCAGCAGCTCATGCTTTGTGCCAGTTTTGCCTCCCCACCGAGTCTATTTTGAACTGAATCATAAAATACCGTGCTAGGCTAAAGTATAAGGTACTGCTACCACTAAACTCACACACTAGCCTCCCCTTCCCTCAGAAAGGGGACCAGTTAGCCTGTGCTAACACATTAGCCTCCCCTCCTCTCAGAAAGAGGACCAGCTAGCCTCGCTAGCACAATAGCCTCCCCTACCGTCAGAAAGATCACCAGCTAGCACTAACACACTAGCCTCCTCTTCCTTCAGAAAGGCGACCGGTTAGCCTGTGCTAACACATTAGCCTCCCCTCCACTCAGAAAGAACACCAGCTAGCACTAACACGCTAGCCTCCTCTTCCTTCAGAAAGAGGACCGGCTAGCCTGCGCTAATACCTTCCCTTTCCCAACTCAGACTGCAGCATCACCAAGTTCCTGAACCGCATCCTGGGTCTGGAGGTGCACAAGCAGAACTCGCTCTTCCAGTACTTCACCGACAACTTCGACTACCTGATCGAGAAGGACAAGAAGGAGGGGAAGTACGACATGGGCATTCTGGGTAAGGGGAAGCCGGAACGTTCCGGGGTTGTTGGGGGTGTATTTCTCTGCGTTTTTACCCTGCAATTCTGTATCACTGTGGATTTTTACATTTTACTTTGTCAGGCATGCTTTTTGGAATCGTTATCCATTACATTTTTATTTACTTTTATACATAGTATGAAGTTGTTGTAATTGTTTTTATACATAGTACATAAATGGCCCATTCAGACCTATTCCTCTCCGTGGAGGATGCTCTCCGTGTATTTAGGGAATGTCTGTTTCTCGGGTTGAGCGACGTGGTGAAGTGCTTGCGTGTGAACGCTGTGGTCTTTCTCCTGTCCTCTCCCCCTTCAGACCTGGCCCCGGGTAACGATGAGATCTACGAGGAGACGCAGGAGAAGTTCCTCACTGCGGGCAACCCTCAGGACGGCCAGGTGGTCCTGTACAAGGTGAGGGTCGCGATTCCCCGGCGGTTTTTAACCCATTAATGTCCCTATTGGAACGTCTTCTGGAATCGGAATGTCTATGTTCTATATATCTTCTTTGGGAACTTTTTCCTCTTTTTTTATTTTTTTCTCCTCAAAGCTTGCTGAGCAGATGGCAAATCCGTTTGAATTTCTCACGTTGGCCAACGTGTGAGGCTGTGGTGTGGGTTCTCCTTCACGCACTATTTTTAGTCAGTAGTGAAATATGGGTTAGTCTCGCGCCACCTGGCGTGTCCGGAACACGTGGTGTGTAACACAGGCGTGTCCAGAACACGGTGTAACACAGGCGTGTCCACAACGCGCGGTGTGTGACAGGCGTGTCCAGGGCATGCGGTGTGTAACATGGCCGTGTCCAGAATGCGGGGTGTGTAACACAGGCGTGTCCAGAATGCGTGGTGTGTAACACAGGCGTGTCCAGAATGCGCGGTGTGTAACACACGCGTGTCCAGAACGCGCGGTGTGTAACACAGGCGTGTCCAGAACCACAGAACACGCGGTGTGTAACACAGGCGTGTCCAGAACGCGTGGTGTGTAACACAGGCGTGTCCGGAACAGAACACGCGGTGTGTAACGCGGGCGTGTCGCGTGTCGTCTCCAGATCAGCGTGGACCGGGGCATGCACTGGGAGGAGGCGTACGGCAAGGCGCAGACCCTGACGGGGCCCGACGAGGGCTTCTACGTCTCCCACAGGGTGAGTCTCTCTGAGGGCAGGCCTCCACACGCACGTCTCCACACGCCCCTCCCGTCTTCACACATTGTACCCGGCGAGAGAACAGCCCCCGAGACATTCGCTGGAGCGGAGCGACGTTTTAGAGCCAGGGCCCGTTCTTTCACACATCGTTCTATAGCTAATTGAGTGCAATTTTCTGTGTCCTTTCCTTTTTTTGGTTCATCTTTGTAAATGTATTACCATTATGCACATAGCTTTTTTATTTTTTTTTGTGTTTGTTTTGATTGACACGTGCCTTCTTGGTCAGGACGGTGTTGTAAATGAGAATTTGTTCTCAATCACCTTTACCTGGTTAAATAAAGGCTAAGTAAATAAGTAAACCACGGTTTATTTCGGCCTTCTGCATTTTAGCTCAGCGTAGACCCGGCTGACACTAAACGTCCTCGCAGTGTTCCTGGAATGTTTTGTCAATGTTATGACATTGGTGCTGCTACATGCTAGTACGTTGTGAGAACGTTTGGCGTTCGCTAGGGAGACAGACACTTTCTTTTGTAATAACAGATACAAATAGTCTACTGTCATATTTTGGATGTTTTACAAAGAGAAACAGAATCTGTTTGAGAAGGGTGTGTTAGAGTTAGCGCTGTTAGCGCAGCGTTAGCCCTGGAGGTAGGCCCCCTGTGGGCCGAGCTCCTCCCTGGGTTAACGGTGGGTTTTTGGATGTCTTCCCCAGCTGAGGGGGAACCACCCCTGCGTGCTGCTGGCCGAACAGGGCCGGGGGAGGAACCTCAACCTCTACAAACCCAACATCGGCAAGCAGGCCCAACCGGAGAGCCTGGACAACCTGCAGCGCAAGTACCGCAAGGTGAGTCACACACCCCACCCTCCCACACACCCCACACCACACACCCTACCCCAACACATGCCCCACCACACACCCCACCCCACCCCACCCCACACCCCAACTGCTCCCCTTTATACACCGTCAGGACTGAACCCACACCCAGCCACTCCCCTTACACAGTCCTACACCGTCAGGACTGAACTGTTCTTCCAGCGCCTTTCACTGAACTTCTTCTATAAACAGCCCTCTGGTGCAGCCAGGCTGCGTTTTCCATCCCCTTGTGCATACTGACCCCTAGTGGCTGTAATATTTTCACACTAAGAAAGCACAATACATTCTAGTATACAGAGTGCCCCAAAGGCAGGACTGTATTAGTTGTGTGTAGATTGATACTGCTGTCATAGTCCTGCTCTTAACTTAACATAATGGGGAGAACATGGCCATTCAGCCCAGCAATGCTTGCCTTTTTCTACCACTAAACAGTACCTACTGCTTAGTTTACCTAACAGCTTAAATAGTAACTAGCACCGTATCAAGCCTGGTCTTAAAAACCCCCAACGTTTCTGCCACCACTACACATCCTGGCCAGCTATTCTATACACAGTGACCACTCTCTGTGTGAATACTTACTGTGTTTGTGCGGAATGTATCCTACATGTCAGTGTTCTGGGCTGTGTGTGTGTGTGTGTGTGTGTGTGTGTGTGTGTGTGTGTGTGTGTGTGTGTGTGTGTAAGCTGTGTGTTATAATCCATGCTCAGGGCAGTGTGTTTGTGTGTGTGTGTGTGTGTGTGTGTGTGTGTGTGTGTGTGTGTGTGTGGGCTGAGTGTTATAGTCCATGCTCAGGGCAGTGTGTGTGTGTGTGTTATAGTCCTTGTGTGCGAGTGTGTGTGAGATGCACTGATGCCCTCTGCTCTGTGCAGGTCACACCAGAGCAGGCCAAGGACAGCTGGGAGAATCAGTTCACCTTCTCCTTCAGGAAGTGCAGCCACGCCAACTGGTGAGTGTGGGCCCAGCTTTCAAAGGGAGATCTGTGTACTGTTACCAAGCATTGACCCTGTTGTGTTGTGGTATTGTGAAGCATGATGTCCCTGTTTAGGTGTTTTTGTGAAGCATGTTGACCCTGTTGTGTAGTGTTATTATGAAGCATATTGACTCTGGTCTCTTGTGTTGTTATTGTGAAGTATATTGAAGTTGCTTGGTTGTGTTATTGTGACACATGTTGAAGCTTGCTGGTTGTGTTATTGTGAAGCATGTTGACTGTTGTGTTATAGTGAAGCATATTGAAGCTTGCTGGTTGTGTGATTGTGAAGCATGTTGAAGCTTGCTGGTTGTGTTATTGTGAAGCATGTTGACTGTTGTGTTATAGTGAAGCATATTGAAGCTTGCTAGTTGTGTTATTGTGAAGCGTGTTGAAGCTTGCTGGATGTGTTATTGTGAAGCATAGTGACTGTTGTGTTATAGTGAAGCATATTGAAGCTTGCTGGTTATGTTATTGTGAAGCGTGTTAACCTTGTGTTGTGTTATTGTGAAGCATGTTCAAGCTTGCTGGTTGTGTTATTGTGACATGTTGACTGTTGTGTTATTGTGAAGCATGTTGAAGATTGCTGGTTGTGTTATTGTGAAGCATGTTGAAGCTTGCTGGTTGTGTTATTGTGAAGCATGTTGAAGCTTGCTGGTTGTGTTATTGTGACATGTTGACTGTTGTGTTATTGTGAAGCGTGTTGAAGCTTGCAGGTTGTGTTATTGTGAAGCATGTTGAAGCTTGCTGGTTGCATTATTGTGAAGCATATTGACTGTTGTGTTATTGTGAAGCATTTTAAAGCTTGCTAGTTGTATTATTGTGAAGCGTGTTGACTGTTGTGTTATTGTGAAGCGTGTTGAAGCTTGCTGGTTGTGTTATTGTGAAGCATGTTGAAGCTTGCTGGTTGTGTTATTGTGAGGTGTGTTGACTGTTGTGTTATTGTGAAGCTTGTTGAAGCTTGCTGGTTGTGTTATTGTGAAGCATGTTGATGCTTGCTAGTTGTGTTATTGTGAAGCATGTTGAAGCTTGCTGGTTGTGTTATTGTGAGGTGTGTTGACTGTTGTGTTATTGTGAATATTGTTGAAGCTTGCTGGTTGTGTTATTGTGAAGATTGGTGAAGCTCGCTGGCTGTGTGATTGCGAAGCGCGTTGACCCCGCTGTGTGGTTGCCGTAGGAACGGGAAGTGTAAGCAGGTGGAGGCGGGGCACGAGTGCTGGCAGGGCATGCGTCTGCGTCAGTACCACATGCTGTGCGGCGCACTGCTCCGCGTCTGGAAGCGCGTGGCCGAGGTGGTCTCCGACGTCACCAGCTCCAGCATCCTGCAGATCGTCCGGCTCAAGACCAAGGAGCACAACAAGCAAGTCGGTGAGTGTGAGCCCCCCTTGCGCCGCGCTGGCTCCCCCTGCTGGTCCGGCAGACACACTGCGCGCTGGACTTCCATAGAGCAATTTTATGTTGCACTTGTTTCTCCATCTTGAAGTGATAGTTCTTTACCACAATTCTTGTAGTCATGCGTCTCCTAGTTTATGCGATGGCCTAACGTTACTGACTTAGCCTGCATTTACTGTGAACTAGACTTGATGTTCATGGTTATGTGAGTTGTGCCTTATCTGACATGTGTTCTTTTGTTGTTGAATGGTTCGGTAATGCACTTATTGTTTGCCACTTTGGATAAAAACGTCGGCCAAATAAATGTAAGGTCCTGCGGACATACTGCACATGCTGGTCGTGTGTTCACAGCTCAAGTGTTGAGATTTTAACCGCCGTTTCGTTCAGTGCTCGTCTGCATTTCACCTGTCCGACAGGCCTTCAGCATGAGAAATTGTTGTTGGAGGCATGTGAAAGTGCTTTGGTTGAGATATTCTTGCATGACTGTTTTAATTTGTGCATTCAACGGTGGTAGAGGAGATTAGTTTTCAGCTTAATTTGTCAACTCGATGGGTTTTCTGAAGTGAGTGCTATTGGGACATAATTATAAATCACAACTACCGTTGCTACGGGAACCAGTTAATCTGTACCCATCAAAGCTGAGATCGCATGCGGCTGGAAACAGGAATTTTTAAAAATGAGGGATCCCTATAATGATGGGGTGGCAGTGTATACTGGGGGTGGGGAGCTGGGCTTGTGAGCCGAAGGTTGTAGGTTCGAATCCCCGGTAGGACACTTGAGCAGGGTACTCAAATTGCTTTAGTATCCATCTGTGAACGTGCATACTGTGTGTAAAATAGAGCATCTCTTGAATGTCGGTAGTGTGTAATGTAGTGTATGTTAATAAGAATTAACGTAAAAATGCAGTAACGTTTGCTGAAGGAGAGCCACTGCGTGTCTGTGGCTGTTGTTTTCACCTCAGGATCAGACCCAGTGAACCGGGCGAAGCGTGTTAGCGGTGTAATCAGCTGCGCTAATGGCATAATTAAGCTCTGCGTCTCAGCAGAAGCCCAGCGGACCCTGCAGCTCTCCCGGGCAGGACTTAATCCTGCTGCTGTAGCGTAGCGTGACGCTAGCGCACTGCTAACGCGCACCTTCGACAACGGGAGCTATAACGATAACCATAGCTATAACGATACCGATGTAAACATCCGCACTGATTAACGATAACGTTCTGTAAATAGTCCCTCGGCTACGCCATCTGCCGTTTTGAACGTGCCACCCTGTAAATTCAGATGGATTCTGATTGGCGGTCAGTGTTGTATTGTTCTTGCACCTGGAAAAATAAAAGCTCTGAAAGCAAACCCAACTATATGCCGTTCGTAACTGTCGTTATAGTTAGAGTTGTTGTCTGGTCCATCCACTTGAGTTAGACTTTTAAAACAAAATATTATCATATAAACATGTAGAGTGGTCTGTAGACTATGCATATATTTGTGTGGTGGATGTTTTTTGTGCTCTACCACTCATGTTAATATGAATATATCCCAGTGCCCAGCACCCCACCCCAGCAGCTGAGGAGGGCCTACAGGTGGTGGCAGCAGTGTACTTGCGCTGTATTCACAGTTACGGTGACGGTTATCGCTCTCGGTGTCGGCCTGGCCCTAACGTGCCTACCCTCCGTCCCTCAGGCATCAAGATCCCGGAGAACTGCGTGGGCCGCATCCGGGAGGAGCTGTCGCAGATGGACAAGGAGGTGAAGAGGAGGCGCGGCGAGCGGGAGCAGCGGGCGCTGGAGCAGCGCCTGGCGGAGCAGCGGGAGCTGGAGCAGCAGCGCCAGAGGAAGGAGCTCCTCAGCCGCTTCTGCGGGGCGCAGACGCTCACCCTGCCCAGCCTGTCCTCCGCCCTGCCGCCCCTCTACCCCTCCCTCCAGAGGAGCCCCATCGACGACATCCTGGACCTGACCACCAGCAGCCCCTCGCCCTCCCCGGACAGCGCCGGCGGGCTGGGCTTGGACGGCCTGGTGGGGCCTGCGGGGGGCGCCACCCCGGACCACTTCAGCCTGGAGTCCCTGCTCTCGCAGGCGGACCTGAGCGTCCCCCACCCCACGCCCCAGGACCTTCTAGACATTCTGGAGAGCCCCTCCATGGGCCTGTCGTCCTCCTACGCCTTCCCCACCTCCGTGCCCCCCATCTCCACCATCCTCCCGCCCTCCTCCGTCGGCCTCTCCTCCTCCTCGTCCTCCTCGTCCTCCTCCTCCGCCTCCTCGGCCTCCTCCTTCTTCCCGTCCGTCCTGGCCCCCTCGGAGCCGCGGGCGGACCCCCTACCCAACGGCCACTGCGGCCCGGACTTCTTCAACGTGCGGGAGGTTCTGGACAACATGCTGCGGACCAGCGATCGGCAGTCCGTCATCCGGTCCCGGACTCCGGACTGGGATAGCATGGCCGCTTCCCGTAGCCCGTATACACACACCAACTTCCTGCCCCCGCCCCTCTGAACCTCTCCCTGAACTCTGACCCCCCCCCACCCCTGACCTCGGGGCCAGGTGTCACCTCAGCACTGCCTGTAGTGTGGACGTCGCCTAGAATTCCTCTGTCGAGAGTGCAGATGCGGTTTCGGGAATTCTTCCTTCGAGGAAAAAGGAAAAATGTTCCCCTGACAAACATGAGTTCTGTAGGAGTTTTTCCCTCAAAAGAAATGAAAGTTAGCACTTCTATTTCCAATTTTACGTCGAAAAAAAATCTAGAAATATATTTGATGTTTTTCCTAAATACCTCTCAACTAAGTCACCTAGTAGACACAACAGCAGTTTGTGTGTTGCAGGATATGTTGGCAGAGCTCCACGGTGATAGACCTACCAGAGGCTCCCGCAAGTCAGACCGCTGCCCAAGGTGTGCAGGTTGTGTCTGCTGATCAGACCAAGACCAGGATCTGAAAACTCACATCCTGGAGAGCCACAGTCTCTGCAGGGGTTTTATGTGGTCAAAAACCCCTGATCTAAGTTCTGTCTGCAGATCAGGCTAAGATCCCTCTGGAGATCAGGCTAAGATCTGTCAGTAGGAGAAGCTGGCAGCAGGGCACAAGAACCCCGTCCTGGATTTGGGATAATTAAACCGAGCTAAAAGTGGGTCTCTGATACAACACACACTGACCAGAGACCAAGCCCAGTCCCTGAAAGTCTGGTTTCCAGGTTTTCATTGTTCTCCTGATGATGTCACTGCCTCCATATGAGGTCTCCATTATCCCATCCAAAGGTCAAACTATCACACCTCGGGTGACATCACAATAAGAAACCCATCCTCTAATTGTGACACGGTTACCTCAACGTGTCACTAAAATATTTTCAGATTTAGGTTGAAATATGAAATATGAAATTTTATCTTTAGACTTTTAAAACTTTTTAAAAAACATATCTATTTGTACCTCAGTGTGATTACTACCCCCCACCTAAGACCACAGCACTCCCTGCTGGCCAAACAGAGCATAGGCAGGAAGGTTTGAACAGGGATCAAGAGCCATATGTGATCTTTCTCACTGATTTTCGAAGCTGTTGTTTGTGTCTTTCTCTGTGTTTGGTGAGCCCCTTGGCCTTCTTTAGCGCTCTTGGCTTCTACTGGACCTGGGCTTGTCGTGATTTCTCAGCCGGGATGGCGGTTTGGAAAGCAGCTGGTGTCGAAACGAAGGCCGGCTTAAGCCTGAGTTACACTCGCCGCGCGACCCTTTGCGACAAGCGTCGTAAGACGAAAGTGTCACAACACATCACATTTATGCTCCAGCCAAGGTCTGCGATGACAGTCCTGTTGTCTCTATGGTAACCAGCCAAGGTCTGCGATGACAGTCCTGTTGTCTCTGTGGTAACCAGATGTCAAACGGCTGAAGTTGACATTTTTGAAAACATAGCGGTACCTGGCCTAGCCAATCCGTGAACAGTGTCCCGTCTGGCTGTCCAATCAACGCAGTGCGATTCCGTCTGCGACATTAACAAAGTTCTACAAGTGCGCGACACTGAGGAGAAAAGTGTCGTACTACACTACACAAAATGTCACTTTCCTCATACGACACTTGTCGCCAGGGTTGTGCGTGGAGTATAAATGGGGCTTTAGCCTCCTCGCTCGTCGAAGGACAGTCCTGTAGAGGTCCAGCAGCTGTAGTTTTCACGTCTCCCCCGTTCCCCTCTCCCAGTTCAATCCTCAGTGTATTTCGCCCGTATCTGGTTTCAATATTTAAAATAATAATAATATAATAATAAAACAGCCTACTGTTATGACAGTGCCTTCCTTTGGAACATGTTAAGAAATGCAGTCGTTTTGAATGCATAGGCTTATGTGTATATTTGTACTTGAGAGTCGTGCTACCATATTTATTATGATCTCCATGGTTTCTAATTTAATTTTGCCCCCCCCCCCCCCCAGAGAGGGCTGTGCTGCTGGGAGCTCGCCTCTCACCGCCCGTGAACTTTGCACCGTCGAATAACAACCCAGACATAATCCCAATCTCTGAAGGCTGCCTTCCCAGGTCATGGGATTAGGGCAGTCTGGGGATTTAGATGAGGTGTAGTGTAGTGACTTGGTTTCGCCCCCCGACCCGTGCTGGCACATTGGCCCTCGTAATGTGCCTCCTCTGGTTCCCTTTAGTTTTCAAATTCTCAATTCTCAATTCTCAGGAAAGTCTAAAATCAATTGTACCCCCCCCCCCCCCCACCCCACCCCACCCCACCCCCCCATCTGATATTCAAACTTGGCGTATTTGCTTTGAGCCCTCCTCTTGAATTTCAGGTGTGACAGGGGAGATGAGTCAGCATTATTGTGTTGTTGCAGCACTCTTAATTGGTTAACGAAATGCCCAGGACCTCTAGCTCCTCTCCCGGTCAACCTTTGCAATAGCAATAAGGTCTGCTCGTCGAACAACGTGCCGCGTAAGAGCGAAAGTACTGTTTACACACAGCAGTTGAGGGTTGAAACTCGCCTGTTGAGGGTAAAATTGAACTTATTATTATTATTAAGTTTTATCTTCAGTGCCGGTTGCACCTGCTGCAAATTCATAAAACATTGTGTGAAAGTGAATTGGTGATTTATGTCTGGATAAAAGGTTGTCCTCTTGCTGTATAAAAGGTGGGGTAAAAACACAATGTGCTGTTATTGATATTGTCCTTATTATTATTATTGTCACTTGTATCATTATTGTTATTTATATTTAAGGGACATTCTACCAGAAATAGTTTTTAGGTTATAATCCTGTTTTTATTTTTTAGGTGATAATACATTTAAAAGTCGATTAAAGGTTTTTGTCAGGGAGTTTTTAGAAAAATAAAATGACTTTAAACAAAATATATCTATTGTAACCTGCCACCAAATATATTGCACTGTTCTGTACTGCTGTTCTCCTTTCTCTAGTCTCTTTCTGTTTCCTGTTATTCTGGTTTTAAGTAGAATTATACTTTCATTATGTTATTTATGATTTTGGGGGGGTTTTTTTCAGCTGGGGCTTTAGACTGCAGAGTGATACCAAAGTTAACCGCACCTGAAGTTACCGGCTGCATTCAAACTGTTGTCAATCTCAGGAAGAAATCTACATGATATGTGTCAGCAAGTTCTTATTAAAACGCATCGCTATGGTTTCCTTGACAACCGAGTGACAGCTGGAAAACAAACCAACAGAGAGAATGTGTGCTACTTTCTTCATTCTGCAGTGCGAACAACGCGCGGTCTTTTTGTGTTTGAGACTTTGAGATATTTTGATGAGATATTTTGGGGTTGTGTCCCTCAGTGTTGTAATTTCTTTTATTTATTTTTGTTTGTTTGTTTTGGGGGGGGGGGGGTTAAGTGTGTGTATGCCTTCTGAGGGCAAAGATTAGAAGCTGTTTCACAAAAGGAACATGTGATTGTTTCTGTCCGTTTGTCTGTATAGTTTAGTTATAGGGCTAGTGGAATACTTAATGCAGAGACCTGGGGGTATAATGTGCCCCTCTCCCCACCTGGTTATCAGTGACTTTTCACTCCCTTTTGTTTTCTCTGCGTTATGTCGGTCCTGGGGTGACCAGCCCTGATCCTGGGGAGAAGCAGGGTCTGCTGGTTTTTGTTTTCACCTTAAATACAACCACCACTTTAGTTCCAAGAAACCAGGTGAGATGAGCTATAGCCGTCTTTATCTGCTTCAACTGATCATTTCGGTACCGAGTAACTACAAAACCCAGCATGCCCCGCGGCTCTCCGGGACCACGGTTGGTCCACCCCCGTGTAGGTCTGTTGTGGAACTGTAGTTCCAGTCACAACCTCCCCATTACCCCTCTCCTGTACATGTTCCTTTCTCCTTCTCGCGTCTTTGACTTCTTCACAAACGAATCCCGATGAGTCTGAGCCCGTTTGGCCGCGCCTAATGGTCTCGCTTGTCAGTACTTCGCAGTTTCCTCTGTTCCCGTGTGCGTGCGTCTCGCGCCAGTGGCTGCCTGCCAGGCCAAGCCCAATTAAACCCAAAGAGGGAAACGTAGGTGTGGGTGCTGCGCGTCAGACAGTCGACAGGGGGACGCCCCGTATTTTGTGAAGCGCCCTTGGTGACCCCACCCGTTAGTGATCCGGGTGATTATGCGCCTGCGACGATGTCTTTGATCACCAAAAAGAAAAAAACCCAACGACATCCAGTTTAATCACATCATTAATATTTCCATCCTCACCCAAAAAATGAATCGTTTGAAAGGACATAAAAAACGCTTTTGAGTGCGTGGCCTGTGTTGGCGCGTATTGAGGTGATGCAGTGAATTCATCGCAATCTCCCACATCATGTCAAATCTTTCATAAATACAAAATGAGCAACTTGGCAATAAAGCGCGGGCAGAGAAACAAACGGGGGAAAGGGGACATGTTGCATCGAAGAGAAATACATTTCACCTCAGAATCTGTCCTGTTTGTCGTCGTCTTTTCTTTCTTTTTGCACTCAGAATGGCATAATCGGTTCTTGTTGCCCGTTTTGTGCATTCGGGAGCCGAAAACATTCATGATGATTTGACGGATCGCTTTTTTATATATTGTCGCCATTTTCCCTTTCTCATCACCCTGACAGATATCAAAAATTATCACATACAAGTAATTTATTGCTAACAACAAAAACAAAACAAACATGCTACTGATTGTATGTATTTTTTAAACAAAGGCTATTTTTTCTGTAAAACTGTGTTTAGCACTTTTATTCTGGGTTTTGCTTTTGTTTTTCTATATATTTATAATTTAGATGGAACTGTATATATTGTAAAAAAAAATTGTGCCTTTCAACTAATTCTTTACAGATTTTCTACTCATAACAGATGGAAGGAATATATTGTAATGCAGTCTTGACTTTGTTAACAAATAAATATTCAACGATTGCTGAAGTTGTCTCTGTTGTTGCTTTTTAGTTGCTAATAGCGATAACTTCATAGTGCTCAGTTTTAGCATTGTGTGAGTAAACGTATGTAAATAAGCTGTATACTAAGCTAGTGTAAATGTCATGTGCTTGAAGCAATGCTCATTATGCTCCGTTTCTTTGTGCTGCATGAATGGCTCGCTAAAAGAAGCTAGCTACTGATAAATAAGATTTTTATTTTCTATATAATTGCAGAAGACTTTGGTCGTCTACAAACTAATTCGATTATATTAGCCCTTAGTCCCGGTGATGGCAGTCGTATTGGAGATACTATGAGGGTAGAAATTCCCTTTTCACCTGTAACATTACTAAGGGGATACTAAAACGACGAAATCTACTACGATATTACTTCCATTCTCATAAAAATGTATATGTAAATATGTAAATATATTTATATATATACACACAGGTGCAGCTCAAAAAAATTAGAATATCGTGGAAAAGTTTGAAATAACTTTTCCCGTAATTTAATTCAATAAGTTAAACTTTCATATGTTCTAGATTCATTACACATGAAGTGACATATTTCAAGCCTTTTTTTTATCTTGATGATTATGGCTTACAGCTCATACATGTGACCAATCAAAAAAAGGGTTTATAATGCAGAAATGGCGACCTTCTGAAAAGTATGTTCATTTATGCACTCAAGACTCGGTAGGGCAATCATGGGGAAAAAAAACTGCTGACTTGACAGTTGTGCAGAAGACACTCATTGACACCCTCCACAAGGAGGGTAAGCCACAGAAGGTCATTGCTGAAAGGGCTGGCTGTTCGCAGAGTGCTGTATCAAAGCATATTCATGGAAGGTTGACTGTAAGGGAAAAGTGTGGTAGGAAAAGGTGCACAAGCAACAGGGATGACCACAGCCTTGAGAGGATTGTAAAGCAAAGGTGATCCAAGACCTTGGGGGAGCTTCACGAGGAGTGGACTGAGGCTGGAGTCAGTGTATCAAGAGCCACCACACACAGACGTGTCCAGGAAATGGGCTACAAGTGTCGCATTCCTAGTGTCAAACCACTCCTGAACCAGAGACAAAGTCAGAAGTGTCTTACCTGGGCTAAGGAGAAAAAGAACTGGAGCATTTCTCAGTGGTCCAGAGTCCTCTTTTCATCCTGAACAGGGTTGCAGGGGGCTGGAGCCTATCCCAGCATACATTGGACGAAAGGCAGGAATACACCCTGGACAGGTCGCCAGTCCATCGCAGGGCACACACACCATTCACTCACACACTCATACCTATGGGCAATTTAGACTCTCCAATTAGCCTAACCTGCATGTCTTTGGACTGTGGGAGGAAACTGGAGTACCCGGAGGAAACCCACGCAAACGCGGGGAGAACATGCAAATTCTGCACAGAGAGGCCCCGGCTGACCAGGACCTCCTTGCTGTCAGGCGGCAGTGCTACCCACTGCACCCCTCTTTTCAGATGAAAGTAAATTTTGCATTTCATTTGGAAATCAAGGCCCCAGAGTCTGGAGGAAGAATGGAGAGGCACAGAATCCAAGTTGCTTGAAGTCCAGTATGAAGTTTCCATAGTCACTGATGAGTTGGCATGCCATGTCATCTGCTGGTGTCTGCTGGTGGTCCACTGTGTTTTATCAAGTCCAGAGTCAATGCAGCCATCTACCAGGAGATTTTAGAGCACTTCATGCTTCTGTCTGCTGACATGCTTTATAGAGATACTGATTTCCTTTTCCAGTAGGACTTTGCACCTGCCCACAGTGCCAAAACTACTAGTAACTGGTTTGCTGACCATGATGATATTACTGTCCTTGATTGGCCAGCCAACTCGCCTGACCTGAGCCCCATGTAGAATCCAGACCCAACAATACAGACAAGCTGAAGGCCGCTATCAAAGCAACCTGGGCTTCCATAACACCTCAGCAGTGCCACAGGCTGATTGCCTCCATGCCATGCTGCATTTGATGCATTTGATTGGTCTTATGTAATATTCTAAAAAAAAAATGTAATGCACCTGTATATATTATTTATTAAACGTGCGACAGCTGTATTTGTCAGTAGGTGGCGCTGCTGCGTATAATTCCAAACAAGTGTTGAATTTTTAGATCAACATCAGCCCAACATTTTATTACACTTTTCGAGCGTCAAGCTTAATTGAATCTCTCTGTGCAGGTGTATTTTCTATTTTTTATTTTATGGGACACGTCTCGTATATTAAAAACGATAGCCACTATGGGAGGCTAAGTAGAAACTTTAATTCTGTTGGCTTTCACCTGCGCGTCTTGCTGTCTGCCTGTTACAATGCCACAATGGTTGCTCGCCCCTCCCCGTACCTCCCCGCCCTACCTCCTCAGGTAAGTTTTTCCACATTATTATGATTCGAGGTTGGCAAGGAAATGCAAATCAAAAATCTCTGACAGCGGAAAGTGCTGCCAAAAGGCGAGGACTAAACGGTCGCGTGTATATGTTTCACTTTTCGTGAATTTTGAGTTATCCGGTCTCCTGTCGTACCCTACCGGTAAGTGCTCTTTGTTTTAACGACTTTTCATGAACAAGCTACGATATTTTTTGTACGCTGCTCATCTGTCGTTCCCACGGGAAACGGATAATTGTCAGATCTCGAATTGCATTCAAGGTCTTTCGTAACTACACTTTTTGTGCTGCATTGAATTAAGGAACAAGGTGTAAGTGCGCGCTAAGAAATCGCATGAAACATCAGTATTTGACATCTTTCAAGCATGTACACAGTTACGTAGTTTCCATGAGAGTTTAGGCTTTGTTTTGTTATTCGATATCAAAGTGGTTAATTTTCGTGAAAATTGCACATCGATATGGACTGATAGGTAGCCAACAGGTGTGCAGTTATTTACAACCAAAGTTGTACACTCGTTCATCGACCTTTCGATACAAAAGTGTTCCCACTTCTTTTTAGAACACTACCATGAAATAGTTGCTAGGTTAATTGGCTACTTATAGCAAGTGGTCAACTATGTATGTTTTGCTTGACAAAAGCAGAATGAATGTGAACGAGATGTTTTTTTGTGCTAATTTAGATAGATTTTTTTTTTAACCTGATCAGAGATAGCAATGGACACAAGGAGTTTGCGATTAAGCAATGATGTCGGTATAAAAATACTGTGGTCGATTTTTAACTGCATGAGAAAGGTCATTCACATAGGCAAATAGCCATTTACAACCTCACTTTTTCGCCCTATAGTGTTCATAATAGGTGAATGAAAACAAAACACACACTTTAGGTGACCACTAACCTGTTCTGGTTAAATATAGTACGTTTTATGATGTTGGCATGTGGGTAGACCGTCTGTGTGTATGTGTGAGTCAGCAGGTGACCAGAGAGAAGGGGGCTAGGGAGAGGGTGAGGTGTGTTGTCGCCGTTCGCATAGCTCCGTTGGCTCGTCGTACTGGTTCGGTCACACTGCAGGTTTCTGCCTGTCTGTCAGTATCGCTGCAGTTTCGACACAAAGCTCGGCATTTATCACCTCTTGTTTGCTCCTTGGGAGTCTGGAGTGGCTACGGAATGGAAACGTGCGCACACAACAGTTGAATTCAACTTTCCAAACATTTATTTTGTGTTCTTCAACCAATAAACTTCCGTGATGGTTTTGCCAATTGTCCTTGTCGATTGAAGGGCATTTTTCAAAGGTGACTGGGCTTTCAGGCTATGATGAACAGAAAGTGAGATTTGTACGTGTGCGAGGCGTTGAAATGTAAGTTAACATTCTAAGACCCGCCCTGTAAATGGTCATAAAACATTGAGTGTAAGAGGATCGGAAGCAGGTAGATTAGAGTACAGAGCTTCACACAGACTCCACAGAGAGACTGTACATTAATCTTGCGTTTGAGACCATTTGACACATTCTCCAAAAACGTGTTAATATCCAGAACACCTTTTCTGTTACTACTTTTGTGTTATTTGTACTTTTTTGTGTCAAAGTAATTGCTTTTGTGTTACAAATATACAATTTATGTGCGACAAAAGGAGACTTACGTTTCAACACAGACTACCTTGAAAGTAGCACAAAATGTGTTGTTCTTAGCTAGACATGGAGGTGTGTTTAAAAAATCACCTGATGGGTTTTTTTTCCAACACATCTGCTTTGGGACTGCATGCACTGCCCTTCACTCACAAGAAGGACGTTGTTCCTTTTTAATGAGACCATGTTGATGGGGTTATCATGCCTCTCATCCTGGCTATATTGGAGGTGGTTTCAGGCCGGAACAGACACAGATGTTCTAGGGCATACAGCAAGGAAAAAGTGAACGTACGTCTGGCTGCAGCTTCATCTCATTTGCAGAAGCTGGTTGAAGCATCTGTGTCAGATGGTCCTACACATCTGCCATTGACCTGCTTTGAGTTATTGATCATTTGTAATAGATTTTAATGTGCTCTTTATGCATTAAGTGATGCAGAAGACTAAGGAAACACCAGAAACTAAAGGAGCCACAATGTTTGTTGCCATGTGCCCTCAGGGAATGCTGTAGTCTCTCGATATAAACTATATCTGTGTGTCTCTGGACCAGTGGTCCTCACTTTTGGTGCTGGAGAGCCGCAGGGCGTGCTGGATTTCGTTTTCACCTTAAAATAAGCAACCATTCAGACCCGAGAAACATGGTGAGGAGTTTAACTGTGATCACCTGCTTTCATTGATCAATTAAGTGTTGAGTAACAACGAAAGCCAACACACCCTGCGGCTCTCCAGGACCAGGGGTGTTGGGGACCAGGGACCACTTCTCCAGAACCTCTCTCAGCACACCCCTTTGGTTCACTTACTTCTAAATTCCAGTCAGGTGCTGCGTGCTTTGAGTCTGGTCTCAGACCCATTAATAACGTTTCATGGTGTGTCTGTCCAGGGCTTTGCTGTTCCTGTGCAAGCTGAATGAAAACAACCTTGTACTGGCTTCTTTCAAAGGTTATCCATTACTCTAATGTGCTTCTTGATTTAAAATATTACAGGAAAAACACTGTAGTAATTGACCTTTGTGCCCTCTGTACAGAGTACAGCAGCCATTGGGAAGTCGCCTATTAGAAAGCGCAACGCATTAATATGACTAATCACGTGGGAACACGGTTGTGCACAGAAAGCAGTTGAAACCAAATGTTTCGCTGGTATGAGCTGTGTGTAGGTAATTAGTATCAATACGAGTGTACAGGTGTTTATTTGAATGGAACGCCAGGGGACAAATGACAGAGCTGCACGTGTTTGCCTGTGCCTTGGGCCGCGTATAAATGTTTACTGAGTTTCAGCCTATCCTTGTCTGACTCCGCCAACAAAGCAAGACCTCCTCACTTGAAACCATTGCAGTGCAGTCAGTAAGGTGAAACGGCTCATAAATTATTTAACTGCGGTGAGAATGAATCTCTCCGTTACCAAGAAACCTTGCATTACTAAAGCATTTCGCAACTCCACCACCAACTCCCTAAATATCAATGGTTTTCTGGAGTAGTGTTTACCAGCTGAATGTTTTCATGTGTGTGACCAAAATAGTTAAGTTACCCTTGAATTTTGCATGTGTACGGAATACTGTTTTGGGGATTAACCCTTTAAGGTGTAAGAATGTTGTATGTTCTTAAGTGGACATTCTAATGCTGATGTAATAGTCACTATTGGAAACAAACATTCCAAAAAACCTGCAAAGTGACCATAAGTGCTCTTTGACCAAACACCAGCTTTACAAAGCATCAAAAGGAAGGCTTTTTGTTCAGTATTTAATTGCCGAGTAAACCACAGGAACAAACCACTCACGGAAAGTGCTTCTGTTCTTGTGCTCTCACCTGTACCACATAGGGACATATCTGTGACTGTGGCCTGCAGAGATATGGTATATTATAATGACTGTTCACTGAGCATACATATGTCACCCATGCCAGAGGTGACTCATATCCTGGGTTGTATGAAGCACAGGGAAGTTTCAGCTTTATTCATCACAAGTTAAAACTGAAAAGCTGAAACACAGATGCTGACTAATGCTGACGTCAGGAGACAGTTTCAGGCTCTAATATTATTCAGCTGTCTTTGTTTTGACATTCTTTATGGAAAATGAATGCCTCCATCAGTTTGCCGTGAAAGATGGCATCCTATTTTAGTCCTATATACTAGACTTAAAATCTTATTTACATTACTTTTTTTTGCTGAATAAGGCAAAAATATTGCCAATGAGGTGAGATATTTTCTACTTGAGAAAAAGATTTTAAGTCTCTTTACAAAGACCAAAACACTTGTTAAGACAAACATCTTTTTGTGGTGTATGCCATATTTTCAATTTGAAATCAAGTTTTTAAAGCTCCATTTTAATTCATGACAGCGGCACACTCTCAGATTTCCAAAATGCCCCCTGAAAATACAGTACTGTTCTCTTACGGCACAAATGAGTACTTTTTCCAAGCTGAAACGGTGCAAATCAATTGTATATCGCTGGCTTGGGGTACAATTGTATGTACCTATGTAGCGCCCCAGTGACAGTCATTTGTACCATTTTAGGCACCTTTCGTACCTTTTATTACTGAGTCGCTGTATCTCCATCTAAACCCCCGGTCCGGGGCTGCTGGCAGATGTGCTGTATCATCTGCTGCAGGTCTGAGGGCCTCCACTGTGTGTCACCATAGCGATGGGTTCAAACTCCCTCGCTCTGCACCAAAGCGTTTCCCGGCTTCCAGAGTGCACTGGCTGCTACTTTGACCTTAATCCCTCTGTCAATGATTAGTTTGAATGACTGGAGCCGATAAGCAAACCTGAAACTGAACCCCGTTTAGTTTAGCTCGGTTAGCAATTTATGCTAACAGAGTTACGGCCATACCCCACTGTATATTTCCTACTCATAGCAACAGCTGTTATATCGCCAAACACCCATGTTTTTTTGGGTTTTTTAAAATCGTATGCCTTCATTCACTGAAGTGCCTGCTCTCGTGGTTTGTCTGATTTCACCCTATTGCATTGTAGGTAGGCTTGCACCAATCTAAGTTAGCTCCTGCTCGAACGCCTGGCAACACAGGGCAATAGAAAGTGTTCTCAGAGTGGGAGGGGCGGAAGGCTGGGCTTTCTGCCTATCCCAGGTGGGGCTTGGGCACGGTGTTTTTCTCCAACAAAGACGCTATAGCCAGATCCACTCATTAGCCAACAGGAGTCACCTCCCATGTGTTTATAATTGGGGGGCCATGGCTGTTAGAAAGATCTTTGTGTATCTGGCACAGGATGGTCTTGGGTTTCTCCCCCGCTGGGTATTTGTTTTATGACGTGAAACGGCGATGGAGGACCAAAAAGCAGCCTGTTTTTTTGTGAGAAAAGGCACGTGTTTTTTTTTTTACAAAGGCATAATAATCTCCTTTTAGAATGGCTGTGAGATTCAGCATTGAGGTGAGTACTGGTCTACGCATGCAGTTTTCACTTGAATCTGCATTGTATTACATTGAAGCGCTTGCGTCCGACTGTGTTAAGTGACTGTGCTAAACATCTGATCGTTGTTTTGAGAAGTAGATTTTTATCTCTCTAAAGGATGTGAATGGAATTATGTTATTGCAGGTTGTATTATTGCTTCTTTCGATGAACTTCAATAGATTTTTATCTGTCCCTGGATCAATCCGCTAATTAGCCATACGCACCATGTCCGATTCACCTGTAAATTAGACCCTCAATAAAACGCTACAAGGCAAGAACATTAATCAGTTGATTATAGATTGTGGCTGTAAATGACAGATTGTGTAAATGATTGAGCTAATTAAATAATTAAGAGCAGAACTTGGTCTGAGATCCAGAAACAGATATGGTCCGCCTTGCCCATCCCTGCTCTAAAGGATGTGAGCAGATTTATTGCGCGGGTTGTATTCTTGCGCCTGTTGATGAACTTTGAGATCTGAGCGCCAGGCGCCTGGTGGGGCTGTTAAGGCTGTGGGTTTGCCTTCGCTCTCTGGGAACAGGTGTGGAGTTCCTCATCTCGCTCGGTCCCTATGGAAATCTGCTGCGGTCTCCCCGGGTTACGGAGCCAAGTGCAGACGGACGGGGAGATGGCTGCTGGCCTTCTGCAGCTCGCCCTGTCCTCTGAGAGGGGAGGCCCTGTTGCCATGCTACCGGGGAGAAGAGCTGGCCATGGTGTCTTTACTTTAAGGGTTTATTGAGCCTGATCTTTGGTCCGGAGGTTATTGCCACTTGTGTTTTTGAAGCATTGGGTGTGACATCACGGGTGTCGTTGGTAGTGCTGTCCTGCACGCCCTGGTCCATGAGTGACGCATTGCAGCGATGCGTTGGTGCTGTTTGAAGTGTCCAGGCCTTCTGGATGAGGTGTTACATATGAATATGACTTAATTTCCAAGTTAAACCTTTGAAGAGTCGGTTTGTTGGAATTGTGTTTCTTCAACGTTCCAAGTCCGTGTTCTCGAACTACAATGTAATCATTGTTATATCAGCGTTAGAATGTTCGGGTAACATAACAAACCTCACACCTTAAACGGTCCTAGCTGAACACTTGCCTTATTGGCTGTTGTGCTGTGTCAGCACTGTGGAAGAAATGGGTCAAAAAGAGGTAATGCACTTTTACTGACTCCCGACTGAAGTCCTAAGGGCCAAGTCTGTCTGTGCTATAATGTATGTTTCAGGGTGTTGTGTTCTGATCAGATACTGTTGGGAAGATAAATATGCCACAAATGCAAGGATTGTGTTCTTATACATAAACCTATCCCATTGGTTTAATTATCTTTTATTAAGGAGAGTGGCTAGTCAACCCTCATTTTGCATTTTTAAACTATATTGAAACCGGGAGCAAGAAGAGAGTGTTTGTGATGGGGAGGGGCAGACAGTGTCATGGTGGAGAATCCATCCCCAGGTAAAAGGGTTAAAAGTTGGCTGCCCTACTGACTGGGCCACACATCTCGACAGCATTGGAGTTTAGCTCCAGTGCATCTGTTATGCCTTCAGATCAGTCCTCATTCAACCTTTATGACTGGGACCAGCAACTCGAGGGCTGAGACCTGCTGGTTTTCCACCCTTTCTGTACCTGGGAGTCAGGTGTGAAGGCAGTCTGGCCAATCAGAAGCACTAATTACACGGGAGAAAAGAAAACTAGGACTGGATTTGGATTTGAGGGCCTGAGTTGATGATGGTGTCTGTGGAGCCTTCCCATGATGCCCCTCTCTTTCACAAACAGAGACACACCTCCCGCTCTGACTCGGTCAGGAATGTGCTGGAATGGAGGCTTTCCAGTGGCGGACGAGGGGGGGAGAGTTGTTTTAGGAACACTTTCCCTGGAAGTAAACACGTCATATTTGCATGTTTTTTATTTGGCAGTTTGGCACCTGTTGGCTAGCCAGGCACTCTGTCAGAAGCTTAGACCTTTATCCTTTCCACTTTATGCTGTTAGAGGAGACAGATGGCAAATGAACAAACAATGAACAGTTCTGTTTAGTGATGCTATTTACGGCAAGGAATCACTATTTGTGGTTTGTCTGTACACCAAGTTAATCATATGATTCTCTAATCAGTCAATCCTGTGGCAGCAGTGCAATGCAGACAGGTTCAGTTAATGCTCAGATCAACCATCAGAATGGGATAAATATGTGATCTAAGTGACTTTGACTATGGAATGATTGTTTGTGCCCGACAGGGTGTATTGAGTATCTCTGAAACTGCTGATCTCCTGGGATTTTCACGCACAACAGTCTCTAGAGTTTGAAGAGAATGGTGTGAAAAACAGAATACATCCAGTGAGCAGCAGTTCTGTGGGCAGAAATGCGTTGTTAATGAGAGAGGTCAGTGGAGAATGGCTAGACTGATCAAAACTGACAGGAAGGTGACGGTAGTGCAAATAACCAGGCATTACAACAGTGGTATGCAGAAGAGCATCTCTGAACGATACGATACGATGAACTTTATTGTCCCGCTCAGGGAAATTTGTCTTGGACTCTGCGATGCGTCATGAATGCCTTGACGGTCACAATGACAACAAACAATACATCCTCAGCCATAACAGCATCAACAATTACATAACAGTGTTGCACATATCCCATAACATAACACATACATACACCTCATAATAGTACATGCAAGTACATAGCTTCTGAAATGACTACTTTTGGGATAAAAGATTTAGTTAAAATTTTGTCCAATTCCCCTGCCATTTTCCTCTTAAATGTGTCATTCCCAACTGCATCTCTTTGCTGGAATAATAACAGCACAAATGGGATTATTGTTTATCTGGTATTCTGTAGTGTGTCAGATGCACTGCTCCAGTTCCCGTTCAACTAGCTCAGCTGATAATGAAATTGGTTCCACTGCTACAGTGGTAATTTCTCCAATAAAAAGTAATATTAAAAACACCCCTAGATATACAGTATTGCTGACAATAATAATGAAAGTGATAATGAGATTAAAATGATTTGCAATAACAGTTTTGAAATATTTATTTTTCGTTATTATCTCTGAATATAAAAATGACCTGTCAGAAATAGCTTGAATCGTCTTCAAAATGCGCAATAAAATATTACAGTCCTATATTTGGAATGCAGGTTCAACAGCTGTTTCCTGAAATTGTCTGTGCTCTCTATACTGATTTAGTGGAGATTGATTCAACACATGAAGTTTAACAGAGAGGTGAAAAAGGTGACTAATGCTGCAACTGGAATATTTCTTGGAGCCCCGCTCTATGGTACTGAGTTTCAGAACGGTGTTTCCCCACTCTAGTTCACTCTATGGAGCACATGCGTGGTTTCGGTTATCTTTTCACTGGCCTCCTACAATGCAGCATTCATGTGTGGAATGTGCGCCGGATTCCTAACGCACAGCCAGGTGGAACATTCCACCGACAGACTCCAGGCGCCGCCCAACTGTCCAGTAGAAACTGAGTCTCACAGCACCATAGAGATGTGCTGTGACTTCGCTGTGGCGCAGGAGGACTGGCGTGATCTTTGCAGCCCTGACCCAAATAGCACTGACACAATTCCAACTGAAGAGTGTGAAATTCACCCGTTTCATTTTAAGTCCGTTGTATAACCGGACCTGCAGTTTTGTAGTATTCCAGCACTGTTGAATCTTGCACTGCGGCAACAACATGTTATGCAGTTTCTCTTGTGGACGGTGTCTGTTTTTATCTACAGTACGCTTGCGCTTTCCCGTGGAGCTGCTGTTTTTCAGATAAACCGCCGGCTGGTGGTGTGGCTTGTGTGCAGCCCTCCTAGCTTACGGAGAGGTTTATCTCGCTCGACTCGTTTTATGAAAACACCTCGCGTCACGGTAACCAGGAAGCTGGTCTGCTGCACTGTGTGTTTTAGCCTCGAACGAAAGCCTGTAGAAAATACCGGAAAGTGTAAAAGTATGAGGAATACGCCGTTGAGCTGCCTCTCTGGAGGACCGCAGTGTTTGGGCTCTGGCGTCTGGCGCTGGCGTTTGCGTTGGTGTCCGATGTCAGCGTCGCAGGGGCACCATAGAGCTCGGTGGACAGAGCGAGGACGGAGCCTGTCACAGCTGCTGCCTGCAGGCTCCGCCCCCTTACCTGTAAGACTGGAATGATACAGGTGAGAACATGCCTGGTAACAATCCTGTTGACTCACACTTCCCTTTTCTGCTCAGACGGATTCAACGGTAGCGTAGGGGCTGTTTTCTCTCTCCGGCGGGCTAGGCCAACTCGCGAATCCGAGGCCGCTGGTCTGATACTGTTATCGGGTACTTGTCCTCTGCTGTGTGTGGACCCCGAGGCTGACTTCCTGGTTTTAATTGGCTGGACGAAGCTTTTAATTGCTGAGCTTTTTTTTTTTGTTTGCGTTTCAGAAAGCAGACATGGAGGAAATGGTGATATGGGAGCAGCACACTGTGACGCTGATCAAGGTAAGTTCACGCAGAGGCCTCTGCTTCCGTGGCGGTAGCTGTAGTGCGTGCCAGGCGCGCGGCTGTGCGGTTTTACGGGAAGGCTTGCCCGTCTTTTTGTTTGGCGAGGCGCGGAGCCCGGTCGCAAACTCACAGACGGCTTTGTGGCAGATGAGTTGTGAAATGACGGCTAGTTCTGTCGGGGAGCAGCTCTAGTTTCCTTTCTGCGCCGTCCAAAGTCCTGCGAATTTGGAATGTTTTTGAAGACACGCCCTGCGCTCTGGAGCCAGGAGCTGTGCGACCGTGAACGACGCTTAAGGAATGTGCCTCTCTCTCTCTTCCCCTCTCCCTCTCTCCCCCTCTCCCCCTCTCCCTCTCTCCCCCGCAGGATCCGAAGGTGGGTTTCGGGATCGCCATCTCCGGAGGCCGGGACAAGCCCAGCCCGGACAGCGGGGACACCATCGTGATTTCGGACATCGTCCGGAACGGGCCCGCCACGGGGAGGCTACAGTGAGTCGGACTACGCCCCCGTCCTGAAAGATAAACAACCGCACACACCCATACCTGCCCAATCCCGCCCTGTTACTGAACACACTCTCCCCTGACGTTCGAGGAATATAGATATGTCTCTGCCTGGCTGCTTTTGGACAGGACTGAGTCACTCTACCAGGCTCTACTGCCTTTATTTATTTTTGTTTGACTCCAGATGGTAACCCTAGCCTTATCTCCACACCTGCCAGCCTCTCCCACGAGCATGCACAGATCGTTCCGCCTTGCACACACTCACCGCCTCCTTCTCCTCCCCTCCCCACAGAATCCGGGATCATGTCGTCATGGTGAACGGCGTTTCCATGGAAAACGTCACCTCTGGCTTCACCATTCAGCACCTCAAGACCTGTGGCAAGGCCGCCAACATTGTGAGTCCACACAAACGCTGGGAACTACACTTCCCATAAGGCAATGCAAATCTCCAGCTTAGTGGCAAGCACCTTGTGGGATTTTATATATATAAATATAAATTAAGTAAACATGTCATTCCTCTTCCCATCAATTGACTATATAAGCTCTTTTGTTGTTCTGTGTAACCTGATACTGTTCATTGTTTGCTTATCTAGCACATGGCAGCAACAAGCTGCTTTTCATAGGTTCTGTTTTATAGAGCAGCGCTAACTGTGGTAGTTGTGGGAATCAGGCCTTGGTGTGGGTGTGGGTGTGAGTGTGTTGTAGTGAGTTGGTGTGTGTGAGAGTGTGTTATAGTGAGTGAGAGTGTGTGTGTGGTCCTGACTCCTGCCCCTCTCTCAGATGGTGAGAGAGTGTTGTAGTGTTGTAGTGTTGTAGTATGAGAGTGTGAGAGTGTGTTGTAGTGAGTGTGAGTGTGAGTGTGTGAGTGGTCCTGACTCCTGCCCCTCTCTCAGACGGTGAGAGTGTGAGAGTGTGAGAGTGTGAGAGTGTGAGAGTGTGAGAGTGTGAGAGTGTGAGAGTGTGAGAGTGTGAGAGTGTGAGAGTGTGTTGTAGTGTGGTCCTGACTCCTGCCCCTCTCTCAGACGGTGAGAGTGTGTTGTAGTGTGAGAGAGTGTGTGTGAGTGGTCCTGACTCCTGCCCCTCTCTCAGACGGTGAAGAGGCCCCGTAAGATGCACATCCCCCCCAGCACACGGCCGACCCGCTCCGCCTCCCACTCCAACCTCCTGAGTGACGACCCCCCGGGGCGGCGGCCCCGGCGCCTGTCAGACTCGGGCAGCGACCACTACAGGCGGCGCAGCCGGCACAGCCTGGGCTCCAGCCCCGAGCGCAACGGCCACGCCCTGCCGCTCATGTCCGGCTTCAAACACCTGCCCCGGCAGGAGGGCCCCAGCAAGCCCATCAGGGCCACGCTGCTGAAGAAACGCCTGACCGACGGTGAGGGAGGCCGTCCGCGGCCGTCCGGTTTTGTTTAGGAGCTGAATTTGCCTGCTGCTGAACTGCTTAAGCCGGGGGTGTCCAGTGTTATCCGAAAAGGGTCGGTGCGGGTGCGGGTTTGTATTTTAGCCCAGGACTACAACACCTGATTTTACATACCGAGGTCTTGATTGACGACCATGGTTAATTAGGTGGTTAATTAGGTGACTTGTGTGCCACAGTGCTGGGTTAACACAAAAACCTGCACCCACACCGGCCCTTTTCGGATGATTTTGGACACCCCTGACTTGGCGCACACACAGGAGAAATGCAGTGTCTGTGACAGCCTTGCATCCCATAATAAGGCCGATGTAAACATTTCATTACAGGATGTGATGAATTTGAATACTGAACAGCACTCACACTAATACACTGGGCTTCAAGCCTCATCCATCTTGACTGCATTCAATTAAATGAAACTTTGAGCTGCGGTGCTCCTTAAAGGTTTTCTCTGTGGCTGAAGCTCTGTTTGACCTCCTCCCCCAGAGTACGGCCTGAAGCTGGGCAGCCAGATCTTCATCAAACACATGACGGACAGCGGCTTGGCCGCCAAAGAGGGCACCTTGCAGGAGGGAGACCTCGTCCTGAAGGTGAGAGACCTCCCCGTCTGAGCAGAGGAGCTTAGGATGGTGTTGAAGGAGAACATCTGACTGACTTGCTGTGCGAGGAAGCAGATGGCTACTTTCAGTTCTTGGAAAAAAGAATCCATCTGCACACCACACAGTCATTTTTTAATACTTTAATACTGCTTAATTAATTTGCAGTGTTTAGATCTTTTTTTATTGATTTATATTTTGAGGTTCTAGCACCCATGTAAATAAACCTTTAATTAATCTGACTTGAGCAGTTGCCCTGCTCCCTGCTGAAAGAAACCGCTCAAGCTAGGTTTTGAAACAGCTGGTAGCTGGTTGACCAGTTCAGACCAGCTCCATACTCAATCAACATAGCTTGACCAGCTAAAGCTATGTTTTGAAACGCCTGGTAGCTGGCCATTTCAAGCTGGTCACAGCTGGTGGCCTGTCGTTCGTACTTTCAGTTCTTTCTCAGTACGGTGGCCTTTTGCTAATACTCCCATGTTGCCGTGAGTCTAACCGACCCTCCCTGTCCCGTGCGCTGCTCAGATCAACGGCATGACCACGGAGAACCTCTCCCTGCTGGAGACCAAGCACCTGGTGGAGAAGTCCCGGGGCAAGCTCACCATGCTGGTCCTGAGGGACGACCGCAAGTTCCTGGTCAGCATCCCCGAGATCGTCGACAGCGACCCCAACAGCGAGGAGGACCGGCGCGGGAACAGCAGCTCGGAGCTCGAGGGTGAGGGTCCGATAGAGCCGCCTGGAGCCTGGTGGCTAGGGTACATGACCGGGACCCGGACGGTTGGTGGTTCAAGCCCCGGTGTAGCCATCTGCATAGCTGTTGGGCCTTTAACCCAGCGTTGCTCCAGGGAGGATTGTCCCCTGCTTCTCTACTCTATTCTATAGAGAAGCTTTATTAGTGAGCAGTTATCGCCTTTTCTCAATCTCAGCCCCGGAGGGCTGCAGGTTCTGCTGGTTTCTTGGTATGTGCCTGTGACTGTGTCTCAGTCGCTGATTGGCTACAGAGTCCACACATCTTGGTTTTCATGGGCTAGGCTGGATACAGCTCAAAGGGAAACTACAGGGAGCTGTGTAGCCCTCCTGGGCTGGAGCTGCAGGCCCATGTTCTGTGGGTGCTGAGTAGATGTGACACTGTGCGCCTGGACTGGAGCTTTGCTGAGTAGAGTGTGTGAAGCTTTGAGGAGTAGAGTGTGTGAAGCTTTGAGGAGTAGAGTGTGTGACTCGCTGAAAGGTGTATGTTACTTCCTCAGACATTTCTGATTTGGATTCGGAGCTCCGCGCTCCCGTCAGAACCTCCCGCTCGGAAACCAGGGAGCGACGCACGCGCAGGTAAACTCACCTGAACAACATACACACACATGCACATACACACACACATAAGCACATACATACACACTCTCTCACACACGCAAACACACACACACACACACTCACACACACACATGCACATACACACACACACACACATATACACACACACACACACACATGCACATACACACACACACATGCACATACACACACACACACGCACCTACACACATGCACATACACACACACATAAGCACATACATACACACACACTCACACACACAAGCACACACACACACACACACACACACACATACACATACACACACATGCACACACACACATACACACACACACACACACACACACCCACACACGCACGGCACCAGGCCAGTTCCTCTCCACTCACACACCGGAGTGTGAAGGCGCTCACCCTTGCCCTCCTCCACCGCAGACACCATCGAGCAGAAGCGTCTCTCCCGGCTCGTGAATCTCCGCCGTTACGCTCCACTCTGACCCGGCCCCCCGCGCACTCTCAGCCCCGGGCGCCCCGCAGAGGTGAGTCTAGCAATGTTAGCACGATAGCTTAGCACGTGGCCTGTAGAACTGAGTAACAAAAACCCAAAAAACTATAATAAAAACTGAGCTGAGTGGAATCTCTTCATACGCATTGTTTTGTTATTTCAAGATACCTGTGTCCACATTGTAGTACGAATCACCTGGGGTTCATTCCGACTGTTACTGATGCGGCTTCAAACTGACGCTAAAGAGGAAGGACGATCCTGAGACGCGTTTCCTCGATTACTCCATCCTCGCGTACATTACATTACAGTGTAGCACAGGCGTTTGGCAGACGCTCTTAATTTATCCAGAGTGACATACCCATAACCAGGGAGTTAAGTGCGCAGAAAGACCATAGAGGGAAGTACAGTTTCAAGTGCTAAGAATACAACAAAGATAGAGACTTGGGCCTTGTAGATTAATCTGACAATGGATTATGGATATCTATGAAAGAGAATAAGGACGCCTGATTGGCTTTGAATATGGACAAAGGTCATCAGTGCTCAGGCACGGCCAATGGGGTTAAAATATGCGACTGAGTTTTTGGACCTGTTCTGTTTCTGGTGCAGCACCTTCAGATTCGGAGTCCGATCGCAGCCCCTCGCCCCGGCCCCCCCGGGACAGTCCTGACATGAGGGACAACAGGAGCAAATATGGGTAAGAGCTTTCATCACCTTGTATACAAAACAAATACTCGAGCGGCCTGAGGTTCGAAACCCTACCATGGCACTGTGCTGTGATCCCTCTCTGCTTTGCTTCTGTCTGAATAAAATAAACTTTTATTTTTATATTCTCACTTTTCTTACTGAAAAGAGCCTCGCTTTGGGGGAATTAAGACTGTAGCTATAGGATAAGGATTCTAATATAGAATATAACATTGGTACATATTGCATTCAGTGCTGTTCTATATACTGTATACTGGGTTTTCATAGACGGATATTTTTTTCTTTTCCCAGAACCCTCTCCGGCATCGCCCTGCCCAACCCCCGATCCTCTCCCGTCTCCCGCAGCCTGGACTCCTGGGCCCCGGCCCGCCCCACCTCCACCGCCTCGCGACCGCGGAAAGGTAACGGAATAGAACCGCTCGCGGTCAGACCGCCAGGCTCTGCGTCTGTTCTGTAGAGCAGGACGAACACGCTGGGTTCATTTTTGGCGAGCGAGTGGAACCGTTTGCCGGTGGTCACTAACTTACAGCGCTCTGCGTTCTGTCTGCAGCGGTTTCGGAGTCTGACTCAGACCGGAGCGCCTCGCCCCCTCCTCGACGGGACAGTCCCAAGGCCGACAACCACTCCAGATACAGGTACAGGGAGCAGGGAGACCCCCCAGGGCCTGAACCGGAGAACCCAATGACTCGCTTATCCTGTGTGTTAACCCTTTCAGTCTCAAGCCCAATATGAAATCTATCCATCCAAATCCTAAGAGGTTTTGGCTTTGGTTGAGAAAATTAAGTTGGGTTTAATAAGGACTTAAAACAATCGTCATTTTGATTGGTTGAATAGTGCATATGTCCTGTGTCTGTGGTTCGATCCCTGATGTAGCCACAATAAGATCCGTACAGCTGTTGGGCCCTTGAGCAAGGCCCTTAACCCCACATTGTGGCAGGGAGATTGTCTCCTGCTTAGTCCAATCAACTGTAAGTCACTTTGGATAAAAGCGTCCGCTAAATAACATGTCATGTAATGTAATGTGTCCCTCTCTCTCTCTCTCTCCCTCAGAGTCCTGCCTGACATGCCTCACCCCGGGCTCCGGGCCTCCCCCCTCCAGGACTTGCCCCGCCGAGGCCCCTCCCCCATGAGACCCCCGCCCAAAGGTGAGCCCCCCCCCCCCCCCCCCGACAGGGCTGGAATGCTTGTATTGTACAATGTACTGCAGTGTTCTTGGGAGATATTTCTTGAATCAGTGGAAATATAGGAGACTGATACGTTTTGGAGACGAGCTTCTTCGGAGAGCAGAGACTCTGATGAAACGAGTCAATATCCTGTTGACTCAAAATGGAGACGGGTTGGATGAGGATAAGGGAAGCCTGATCCTAGCTCAGCCCTCAGAGGTGTTTTGTGAATTCAGGCCATAGCGTAGTGTCTGCCACCAAAATCAGGCTGAATCAAACGTACTGTACACATATGTGTGGCTCATGTTTCCACATCCTGTTTGCTGTCTTTTCTTTGGCCTTCAACACAATTCAGGCAAACAAAACTGCAACAGAGATAAACACAGTCTTATGAAATGTGTTGAATATTTCCTGTAAGACTGGAATTCATTTTGTGTGAGAATTCTTGGCAGTCGTCCACAGTCACAGACACCCAGAGGTGTGTCCTGACGTGTCTGTTCTGTTTTTCACCTTATACACTGAACAACGACAACACACTACGCCCACTGTTCTCTTGATCCAGTCTGAGGGTGACACAGCTACAGTGTGTCATTTCTCTGTCAGTTACAGCAGTTATACAGAGGACATTTACATTTTATGAGATTAAGTGCAAACAACTAGCTAGTTTTAGGCAGATAAAAGCAACCAAAAGAAAGTGGTTATTGATTTCAGGAACAAGATACAAGACCAATTACTGGGCCGATCCTTCCATAAATATAGTCCCTCCGTACAAATATTTTGCCATTATTATTATTGACAGCAAATAGTTTTGGAATGGCAATAAGAATGTGTGCTATGCAGATTAACCAGACGTGGAAATGGAGTTTAAGAGCAGACTGAACAGTGCTTACTCTATTATAAAACATAGATTTGATTTTAAAACACTCTATTTTTTACTCTATTATAAACCTCTGTTCTTGCCCAGCTGTTAAAGACATGCAGGTTAGGTTAATTGGAGAGTCTAAATTACCCCTCGGTGTACTCCTACCATTGCCCTGGACCAGGGCACTGGCCTCAGAACTGGAGTTGGTCTCCGGGCACCATAATATGGCTGCCCACTGCTCCTAAGTAACTAGGATGGGTCAGATGCAGAGGACGCATTTCATCGCCCTAGAAGGCAACAACAATGAAGTTATATCTAATCGAATCTATTTTTAAAAATCTATAGGAAATAAATCCGCATTGGTTGATTCTCGTGCTTCCCTACCCGGCCGTACATCCTCTTTCTGAGTAGCGCCATAGCGGTTAGCTGGAGCGATGCGTTCACTGTCAACGAGGTGCAGAATGTTGTTGTTGATACGGAAATGGCGCCCCCTTCCCCCCTCAGACGACTCGGAGACCGATTCGGACAGCAGCTCCGGGCACCCCCGCCGGCACGGCACCCCGGCCAGCCAGGACTCCAGGACCCGATACAGGTACAGATGAACGGAGGCTCCCCTACCACACCCACCCCCCCCACACCCTGCCAGCAGGGGGCGACCTTCTACATCACCTCCTGGACTGGAGAGCTGAGCAGCTGACTCATGCTAGACCTTACTGCCTGCATGACCTTTAACCTTTACATGTTTTGTGTTTCCGCCTTTCTTGTTTTTATTTACTATTTTATTTTATGATGATCATTTTTATAGCTCACTCTCACTCTCACTGTTTTTTTTTTTTGTTTTTTTTTGTACGGCATTTATTTTATTTGAGCTGTTTTAGAGATGTTTTGTGTCTTTATTTTGCCTCTCGTGTGTACTGCTTTTTGTGAATGGAAATGTGTGCATGTTTACCTCCTTTTGTATGGCGAACAATAAAAAGCGACTAAACACATTGAGCAAGTCCCTGGTTATGTGCGTTAATGTCAAAACCCGAAGCAAAGTCTTCCTACTTCAAATTGGATAAAGATGTACAATCTATAGTCTAAGCCCCCCTCTCAACTCCACACATTCTGTAGTGCTTTCTCATTTCATATGAAGGAACAGTACACATAGCCAAAGCAATCCGAAAAGAGCTATATGTGGTTACATTTCAAAATCATTTAGCATGAAGAATAAGCAAAGGTCAAAGCACCCTAAAAATGTATGAATATTTCTTTATTATTCTTAATATCTAATAAGTTCAAATTCATTCTGCTTCTTGGTTTTTCTTATCGGACCAATATATCACATGCTACATGCCGCATAAATGTGCCACCGTGAACTCACTACTGCTCCCAAATTTGCTTTTGAAATGCAGCTATTCTGCCATACTGGGTTCTGTCATTATCAGCACCTTTTGTAATGCTAGAAAGCCCCCACACCCTTTTGAAGGGTGAATATTTTCATTGTTTCATATTCGCTGTAGCCCCGACCACACTCTGCACTCTCATCTGAGGTGTGCCGTTTATCTCTTACCTCACTTCCTCCCTATCTCTTACCTCACTTCCTGTCTCTGGCTTCTTGCAGATCCACCCTTGAGAGGGCTCAGAAATCCCCATCTGTGGAGCCCCCACGATGGGTTCCCCCCACAGCGAGCGTCTCTCGCCAGAGCAGGGGTGAGTTTCAGACCCCCGTGTTTTTTTTGTCTTCACGTTACATCTTTTTGTAATGTCATGCGATTATTGACATTGTCTACTTTTTATAACAGGATTTTTGTTTAAGGTCTTATTTTTTATGAATAAAGCCATTATTTTTTATGAATAAAGCCCTCTTTTGCCCTTATTCAGGAGCACTTGCTCAAAGAGCCACATTCAATAATTACATATAATCATGTAAATTCAAAGACAGATACTGTGGTACATAAGTATTTGACCCAGGTCTTGCCAATGCTAAACAGCTCGACTAAGAAGGTGTAAGAAGTGCTTTCTTAAAATGTGTTTTTATTTCACTTGTGTCTAATCTCTGATTTCTAATAAAAATCTAAGTGGAGACTGTGAAACATGATCGATGTGTGATATTAAAAACTGGAGTGGATAACTGTAGCTGTACCTATTTTTCCAGGACCTTCAGAATCAGGGTCAGAGGTCAGCAACGAGTCCCTCACCAGACCTGCTACTTCAAGCAGGAGGGATTCCAGAGACTCGGCAGAAAGAGTCAGGTGAGTCTGGCGGCCAATTAGCATGGCTAACAGCTAACAGCTAATAGAAATGACGACAAATACAGGTGAACGAAAGAACATCAGATCTGGCAGGCCAGACGCACACCCACACTCCATTGTTCGTTAAAGACGGGGATCTTGTGGCCCTCGGCGTTGGCTCCTGCCGCCTGTGTTTGTTGTCGGCGTGTTTGTTAGATTGTCAGTGGCTCTTCGAGCTCCGCCTCGGCACTCTGGGGAGTGATGAGTGAGGCAGATAAAGGCATGGGAACAGACTGGTTCGTCTGCTCGGGAGTGAAACGGGGTCATCCGCACTCAACCACAGCCTGCGCTTACCCGCAGCAGGGCCCTGTCTGAGACACTGCACCAGGCAGTCACAACCCTCGCCTTAAGTGTTTAGGCACCCCTCAAACCAAACATTATGAGCCTGTTTTACAGGCACAGGCTGAGCATAGTCCTAGACTAAATTATCTATTTGAAGTGTAGATTCTCCATACAAAAAAAACAACTGAATTTAGTCCAGGACTAAGCTTAATCTGTGTATGTGAAACAGGCTCTTTAAGTAATATACAGTATATTTTAGAATAATAGGGTGCCCCCTAGTGGTTGTGGGGTCCTTGGCAGTTCTTATGACTTGCCTGCCTTTAGTTACTAAGTCTGGGATGACTACATGAGCACTGTATAAGTAAACTCCATAAAGTGCTATAGTGCTATATTCTCCGTCTGAACTGAAATCCCTTCTCCGTCAGAGTTCTCCCTGAGATGCGGTCCTCCCCCCTGCTTCTGAAACAGGAATCCTCGCGAAGAGGCAGCACGCCTGCCAGGCCCCCCTCTGATGGTCAGTATTACTGATACACCGCCCTGTTTAGTACCGCATTAGCTTTTAGCATAACCAGCATTAGCAACACCTGCACTTCAAGATCGTTTACAATTTACACACAGATATTTGAGTGTGAGTGCGGAGAAGGAAGAAATGTACATGTATCCAGAAATAATGTTCAAATTTGCTAAATGTTTTCAATGCAAATAAATGACTCGCTAAATGCCCGTACTGAGCGGGCTGCATCTCATGGTACTGATTTTGTAAATAAATCGCTGTATTCATAATCCAGAAAAATGACTGAAAGCAAGTCGAGACCAATAATCAGTTCAAGGCGAAATTTTCCACCCCACCAGTTTCCAGCGGAACGACCGCCGCTGCTAAAAGAAGAAAACGACTAAAACGCTCCTCGCTCTGTGTGTCCCTCTCTTTCAGACTCTTCAGCGTCCGACCGCGTCCCCTCTCCGCCCAGACGGCATGGGAGCGCAGATTTTGAGCGCACCCCCAGGTGGCGTACGCCCCTCGTAAACAGTGGTGTCTCCCTTTAGTTGGCGAGCTTTCACAATCCCACGTAATGGACGGGGCTTCAAAAACCTAAAATTGTGCAAAACACACTCTGATTGCTTCAAATTAGTTAGCCACTGATGTCATAATGCACTGACCCTGCCCATTTCAGTCAGTTTCAGGAAACTTCCCATGTCAACATTTGTGTTCTGTACATAACATACGCACACTTTTTAATCACCTTTGAACCAGTCCTTGGGCAAATACCCTGTCGTCTGGTCCTCTTGGTTGCCTCAATAGCACCAGGCGAGATCAAGTGAGCGCAGAAATATTCGAATCCAAAACAATTACGTATTTGACCCAGGTCTGCTTCGAACCTACATACTGTTTCTTCATGTTGCATTGAGGACAAGGCCCAAAATTGAAAATGAAATCTTAACTGAATGATATCTGTATCCCTCCAGTTATTCTAACTCTGTCAACGGCACCCTCCGCTCCGGAGTTTCCGTAGGAAGAAAACCTGTTGGGCCCCGTAAGTAGTTTGTAGGAACATATTTTGTCTCGTACTATAGTGCCACCTTGTGTTTAGTAATGGTACTGATTTTCTTTTACTGATTTATTGATTTCAGCTCCCCCTAAAGAGGAGCCTCTTTACTCTTTACCACCGGACTCCCCCACGTACACCACCACTAGCGTCGGGTGAGTTCCCTCAGTGTGTTATGAAACACCTCTGTTTGGGGAAAATAAAAATAAAAAAAAGAACTGCACTCATTTTTTTTTTTTACCATTTCTGTTCTATTTTGTGGAATTAGAGTGATGGATAGATAGATTATAGTTATATAGCACTTTTTTCACACTGAAACAGTGATGAGCGGGAACACACCTTAACCATCACCAATTGAATATAAACTGATTCTAACTGACTGGGCCCAGCGATAATAATTGCAGCCTGTAGCCTAATAGCTATGGTCCATCCCTGGGACCCAGAAGGTTGGTGGTTCGAGCCCCGGTGTAGCCTTGATTAGATCCGCACCGCTGTTGGGTCCTTGAGGAAGGCCCCTAACCCCACATTTCTCCTGGGGGGGGGGATTGGCCCCTGCTTATTCTAATGAACTGTAAGACTCTTTGGATAAAAGCGTCAGCTAAATAACAACTCATTATTAAGTTATTAATAGCGTTGGATGGATCGGTATGGAGATTTTCCCCTTCCTCTCGTTCACAGGTACAGCTCGGACCAGAACAAGGTGCGGTTCCTGAAGGAGGGCAGCGTGGGATTGCGCCTGGTGGGCGGAAACGACGTGGGCATTTTCGTGGGAGGAGTGCAGCCGAACAGTCCGGCCCAGCTGCAGGGCATGAGAGAGGGAGATCAGATCATGAAGGTCAGCGCGATATGACACCCTACAAACACCACGCGCCTGCTCAACACGTACCCCCTTAAACTGTGCCACATACAGGACTGTGGCCTGAGAAAGTATCTGCCCCCTCCATGATTTCCTCTATTACTGGATATTTGACACACTGAATGGTTTCAAATCTTTTTTTAACAATGAATATTAGGCCCGAGTAATGAGATTCATTTAATAACGTGTTTTATGTTTCCTCAGGCTCCCTGTTTCTAATATAAAATTTTTCTCAAAGATCTGCAACCTTTCAGTGTGACAAATCGGGAAATCGGGAAAGGGGCAAATACTTTTTCACGACACAGTACCCTGTCTACCCCGTGTGCCCTGCTCTTCAGCTCTCCTCACCTGACCCTGCTGCCGTGTTTTTGTAGGTGAACGACGTGGACTTCGGCCATTTCACCCGCGAGGAAGCCGCCATGTTCCTGCTGAACGTGCGCCGGGGGGAGACGGTGGAAATCACCACCCAGAACAAGAAGGACAGTGAGTACAGGGGGCGCTGTGGGACCTGTGGTCTGTCTGTCTGCCTGTCTCTCTGTCTCTCTGTCTATCTGTCTGTCTGAACACCCATGATCTAAAGTTTTTCTGCACTGTATCTCTAATATTCATACACGATGTAGTCACCAGTAGTTTCATTTAAAAGGGTGTAGTAAACAAAATACGGTACATTGAACAGAAATGGATAAGCACGATACAAATGTGTCTTAAAAAAATACTCCTTCTCACCTCCTTTGCCTCGTCCTCCAGTTTACAGGAAGATAATGAAGTCGGGGCTGGGCGACTCGTTCTACATCCGGACGCACTTCGACCACGAGGCCGAGGGGAACAAGGGCCTGAGCTTCACCCGGGGCGAGGTGTTCCGCGTGCTGGACACCATGTACCGCGGGAAGCTGGGCAACTGGCTCGGCGTGCGCATGGGCAACGACCTCCACGAGCTCGACCGCGGCACCGTGCCCAACCAGTCCAGGTCTGTGCGGCTGCAGTCGGTCTCCTGCCCGCCTCGGCTAATGTCCAGCTCAAACGGGAGTCATATGAGGGAATGAGATCTTTGCATTTGATCGACATACACGCCCAGTGGTACATGATGATGTAAAATCGAAATTCTAATTGTTTTCCAGGAAGTGGAGGGAAAAATTTCCGTTTCAGCTTCTCTCTACCGCACGCTTGTTCAACAAAGGTTGATTTTGGCGAACAATCACTCGTTCAACACACAGATTCTCTACTCAACAGCCCACCCCAACTAAAAAAAGAAACTCCACATGAAATCTACCCGGCAACCAGCTGCTTTTGAATTTTATTTCAAAAATGCCTTGAATGCAAAATGCTTCACCACCTAGTTTCTTACTTAAGTTTTTTATTTTATGTATCTATAAATATATATTTTAGAGCATTTATTGATGTGTTTTAATGTTAATCTGTGTGTTTTTGACCCCAAAATATACATCCATATACAAACTTTACCAAACTCCAAAACCACAACCAATACACTCTATGTTCCTTATATCCTTAAATAGATGGTTTCTGTGGCAAGAAGAAAAAAAGAAAAAGATTCTGCAACAGCTGTTGGTTTATTGTCAAATCTGGCTGGCAAAACAACCCTTGCATTAAGTATGGCCTACCTGAGCATGAATGCATTTGGGCTGGTCCAGCTTTCTGTGATGCTCCTTCTAACAGGGGCGGCCTGTGGCATAGTGGTTAAGGTAAATGACTGGGACACCCAAGGTTGGTGGTTCTAATCCCCTTGTAGCCACAATAAGATCAGCACAGCCGTCGGGCCCTTGAGCAAGGCCCTTAACCCTGCATTGCTCCAGGGGAGGACTGTCTCCTGCTTAGTCTAATCAACTGTACGTCGCTCTGGATAAGAGTGTCTGCCAAATGCCAATAATGTAATGTAATGTAATGTAATGTAACAAGGGTCGTGGCTGTTTTGGGACAGGGCAGAGACCTTGGCAAGCATAGAGCAGACCCAGAGGGCCGGCGTTACTGAGAAGCAGCCCTCCGGACCCAGGGCAGAGTTCTGGAAGCTACGGGGTCTCAGAGGGGCCAAGAAGAACATCCGCAAGAGCCGCGACGACCTCCTTCAGCTGACCATCCAGGGGAAGTACCCAGCCTACGAACGGGTGCTCCTGAGAGAAGGTGAGAGGAAAGAGGGTCTTCACGTCTGGTTAACCTAGGAGAACTGTAGATCAGGAGAGTACAATCTTATCTGAAAAGGGCCGGTGTGGGTGCATGTTTTTGACACCTGATTCAGCTACGAATGAATGTATCATGGTCTTCACTCAATATGTTGATAAGCAGAATGAAGTGTGGTTTTTAGATTGGACCTGCTGTATTCAGAAGTGCCCTGGAAACTGACTCTGATTCTGCTGAATTTTACCGTTACAGCGAGCTTTAAGCGGCCCATTGTCATTCTGGGCCCTCTCAACGACGTCGCCATGGAGAAGCTGGCCAGGGAAATGCCCAATGAGTTTGAGGTGGCAGGTATGCTGTCTGTTAACCGTATCAGTGTGTGGATGGAATTTAAACTCGATGATGATGATGATGATAATGAATGAATGAATGAATGAATGAATATATTCTCAGTCAGGCTGGTATTTCACAGCAAAAACTGAAAAAGTGAAACTCAACGAATATTTTAGTCTTATATTTGAGACTTAAAAATCTTATTTGTTAAATAAGAGTATCAGGTAAGACAGACTGACTAATTTAAAGATTGGAGCCAATGGAGTAACACATTTTTACATGTCAAGCAAACAGTAATTTAAAACAAGATATTTTCTACTTCAGAGATTATAATACGATGATAATCAGTTTCACAGATGCAGATTAAGTTTAGTCCTGGACTAAATGTCATTTTCTACGGAGAATTTCCATTCAAAATTGAATTTAGTCTAGGACTAGGCTTAACAGGTCTGTGTGAAATTGGCCCAATACATTTGAATACAAGCCTACAGCACTGGTTGAGACGGTAATTTCTTGCAGTGTTCAGAGAGTACCCGTTTTCCTGCTCACAGATATGGTCCCTCGTAGCGGTGGAGAAGGCTCCTCCTCCTCCGTCATCAAGCTGGACACTGTGAGGAGGATCTCCGAGCAGGTGAGCGAATCGCCGCGTCGGCGCAAAGCCATCGGAAGCTGCGCTTCCATCCAGACCCTCTTCCTGAAATCCTCCATTACTCAGCGATTGTGGCTACACTGAACGGCAGAGCCATTCCTAGAAATTTTAGGGCCCCCCCTATAAAACAGAGACCTTCTGATGAGAATAGTAGGACTGTAGGACCCCCTCGAAAATGAGATGTCACATCTCGAGGAGCTTATCCTGCTGCGAAATACATTTCTTTTTTTTCTTTTTTTTTAAAGATATTTTTTAGGCCTTTTTCAGCTTTATTGGACATTATATAGAGACAGGAAGAATGGGGGCGAGAGAGAGGGAAAGACATGCGACAAATTGTCAGACGGTCGGATTCGAACCGTTGACGTCGCGGCTCACAATGAGCATGCGGTCAGTGCTCTGCAGGCTGCGCCACCGAGACACCCCACGAAATACATTTCTAATTCAATTTTTTGACTGACGTAGGGCCTGGTGGAGAAGGTGGGGCCCCAAGGCTCAGTGTTTTTGCCGAGTGGGAGGGAGGGCTCTGCTGATTGATCACTGCCTTTTATAAGTGGCACCAGAAATAACTCCTCCGTCTCACAGGACAAGCATCCGCTGCTGGACATCACGCCCACCGCCATCGAGCGGCTGGACTACATCCAGTACCACCCGCTGGTGCTGTTCCTGGACCCGCACAGCCGCAAGGACGTGAAGACCATGAGGCAGCGCCTCTGCCCCGACTCCAACAAGAGCTCCCGCCGCCTCTACGCGCAGGCCCTCAAATTGAGGAAGTACTATAGCCACATCTTCGCTGGTAAACACCCAACGTTTGTCCACAATACCTCCTTCCTGCTTGGGTCTTCCTCGTGCTAATGTTCTCTCTAGCACAGCGGTTCTCACTCCTGGTCCTGGACAGACTCAGACTGGGCTGATTTTTGCTGTTACTTTAGCTGGGTGGGATTGTTCTTATTGTGAAGAGCATCCACAATGTTTTGGAACCCACAGCATACCTACTGCTCTACTTGTTTCTTCCCTGGTGAATTCGTAAAAGATGTACAGGAACCAGCCCGATGTACGTTGTATTTAACACTTTTAAAAAATATATGTTTAACCGTTCTCTCTCTTCCTCCCTTCTCTCCCCCCTCCTTCAGGGTGCATTGACCTCCAGCCCAGCTCCTATGTGTGGTATAATGTTCTTAAGGACAAAATCCGGGAACAGCAAGCCAAGCCAGTCTGGGTGTCAGAAGTCACGGTGAGGAAGCCTATATCTCTTTAACAGTTCTGCCCCAGTTCTGCCACTACTCGATGGTACTTAACAAGGACACACAACATCAATGAGGCACCATTCAGTGCCAATGGCTCTCTTGTGGAGGAATCCTCAGCCTGCTAAACGTTGAGTGGGTTGAGTGGGTTGAGTGAGATGAGTGAGATGAGTGAGATGAGTGAGATGAGTGAGTTGAGTGAGTTGAGTGAGTTGAGTGAGTTGAGTGAGTTGAGTGAGTTGAGTGAGTTGAGTGAGATGAGTGAGATGAGTGAGATGAGTGAGATGAGTGAGATGAGTGAGATGAGTGAGATGAGTGAGTTGAGTGAGTCGGAGGTTTAGTAAGTTACATGTTTACTTCCAAGTTTAGTTAGTTCTGTGTACTAGAAATGGCAGAATGCGAGGTTGGAGTGAACGTGAGCCCTCGTGCGTCTCTGTGGCTCTGCAGCTGGAGGGCGGCGGAGATGAGGAGCTGGACGCTCTGAACCGCATGGAGTCCACAGACTACCTGAGCTGCGACAGCCGGGCCAACAGCGACTACGAGGACACGGACGGCGAGCCCTACACGGACGGGGAGCCCTACACGGACAACGAGGACCTGGAGGAGTCCTACGAGACCCGGGACCGGAAACCGAGCAGCCGGCACGCGGGCGCCGCCCTGGCCCGCTCCTCCGAGCCCGCCCTGGAGTCCGAGAGCCCGGAGCCGCGGCCCGACTCCCGCCGCGCGGACTCGTACGACGAGGAGCCGCCCGCCCGCGAGATCCCGCCCATCATGCACGTGCCCACGCCGCCGCCCGCCAACGCCCGCTACGCCCCCGACAGCCCCCTGCCCGCCGCCGAGGCGCCCTCCTCCCACAGCTTCTCCGACTCCCGCTCTGACATCAGCGCCACGGACCCCGCCGTCCCGGCTTCGCCCTACGAGGCGCCGCCCGACTTCCGCGCCCCGGACCCCCCCGCCAAGAACTCGTACTCTGAGCCCATCGCGGCTGAAGCGCTCCCGGAAGTCACCGAGCCGGTCACACTGAATGACATCGAGGAGAAACTCCAGCAGGTACAGAATGACTGCTTTCCCCCCCCCCTGAGTGGGCCCCTTTGTATCTCTAGGATACTTTTAAAATGTACATTTGTGTTAACATTGAGTGAGATTGATTGACAGTATTACCTCAAATTACATTTCAGTTAAATACATACATTTCATTTTGAACTGGCAGGGCTTTCCTGCAATTTTACAACTGTTTTACAACTGCCTTTCAGGTCATTTTGTTACAGATGTATTGCAGTATTTTTTCTTACTTATCACACATGGGATTTTGGCAGAAAGTTGAAGGCTAATTTAACGTTCCTTCTTCCAGACTCGAATGGCTGAGCCCCAGGAGAGGCCTGCACCGCTGATTGTGTAAGTACAAACTGTGACACGGAAACCATCGCACACCTGACACAACTACTGCGGCCATTTTTCATATTAGAAAAGTACTCCATGAAATCCTGTCTTAATAAAGGAGAGTTTAAATTTAAATTAGGATCAGTGAGTTAGATCACGGAATCAAGAATCAAGCGGCCGACGGCAGTACAGGTGTTTCACCTGTTTCAATGTAAGTGACTGGTCACTGTATCTCATGCGCTCGGTAGCCCACCTGGACTTCATGCCCATTTAAGGGTCCCTCCTTTCCCCTACTGCACAGTCTCTGGCTTCGATCCGTCTAAAATGGCGGTGCTTGAAAACTGCACTTCCGCGGTATCAAAAAACGCTTTTTAACAAGCCCATGGAAAGTCAATGGGTGACGCCACGTCACAGACACTCGGTCCACGTTCTCTCTGCAGTCTCTCTACAGGGCGGCCTGTAGCGTAGTGGTTAAGGTAAATGACTGGGAGACGCAAGGTCGGTGGTTCTAATCCCGGCGCAGCCACAATAAGATCCGCACAGCCGTTGGGCCCTTGAGCAAGGCCCCTTAACCCTGCATTGCTCCAGGGGAGGACTGTCTCCTGCTTAGTCTAATCAACTGCACGTCGCTCTGGATAAGAGCGTCTGCGAAATGCCACTAATGTAATGTGATGGTTTTGAACGCGCTTCCTTCCGTGTTTCCGGCAGGTTCGCCCACCATCACGCCGTGCAGATCAGACGCTCTCAGATCCACGGCAGCGACAGCTCGGCCGACGGCGATGAATCTGATGACATGGAGTGGGGCCCGGCCACCGAACTCTAGAGCTGCGCTCTTCCACCGCCGAAAAAAACCGGGACTCTACCCACCCGGGACCCGTCTCCAAACACGAGGACCCTCGCAAATCTACAGGTCTATGGAGTGTTGTTTTTTTTTGGAGCCCTGGAGTAACCTTCGGTCCTTGGGGATTACCTATTACGAGAGATTTGAATCACAACGGCATTTGGCCTTCAGATGTCTTTTGGTTCCTGTTCCAGTATCTTAACCACGACCGATGGAGACCTTCACCAAGCTAAAAGGCCCGAGCTAGGAGCGAAAAACAGGACTTGTTGATCAATAATCCAGAGGCTCTCAACAGCTAACTACAGTGAATGTATCATTTTACTGTATTTTTAATGAACACATTTTCTTATTTTGTAATATCAAATCTAAGATACTGTGAGGATTTTTACCGGCAAAGGCAAGTTGATGCAAGCTGTAAGAGGATTTGAGAACTGCTGATGCTGAGCTACTATTTTCAGCTGTTTATGTTTTCTACAGAAACATGACTTTCATGTTTCTGCGGAAATGTGTTTTTGAAAATTTACTGTTGGCTCGACTATATCTGGCCATAGTACCTTTGACCTGATATCAAAATTTACATCCAGTTATAGAAGTTTGGGTACAATAACAAATGGTTGCTCATTTCAGTGTTATTGTGACCGCACCGTATGTCCAATACGTCCACCTCCTTTTAGACTCCTTTTTCCAGTCTTAATACTGTCACTGCTTTGTCTTAGATTAATTTTTCACCGAAATTGAAAGTGAAAGCATTTTCAAATATCCTGCCAGTATTGTTATGAACAGATATTCAAAGGGCAACTTGACTTTAAAATGTAAAATCAAATAAGGACATTGGACTCCCGTTTGTTTATTGAAAATGCCACCAAATGAAAATGTTGAAAACAATCTCATGTGTATGCGATTCAGAAGACGTTTTTGATAATGACATTTTCCAACTGTCAGAAATCTTACTTACAGAAATCTTATTCCCGCAAACTAATATATTTTTAATTGGATGGAATGTTTTATGTGACAAGCTTAATAAACTTTTTTTTCCAAGAATTTGAACATTTTTCATCATTGAACTGATAGTTACAGAGTACATAAAGGTAATGTTTCATATAATGGCTTTGAAATTATATGAACGAGACCACCGGTTACATAAGTAGCCTTGGTTATATGAATGTAAGAGCAAACTGTTTGGATCTCTACGGGAATTGGTTTTCTGCCTGCCAATGGTAGCACCTTTTGCCCTGAAAAGGCCCTTGGTCCCATTGATTCAGGCTTGGGATAACACATGGAGTGAGAGATAGGGTGATTCCAAAAGCCCTGACCGATTGTGGCCCTCAATAAATTGTGTTGTCGTTGTAATTGCAGGGATGGGGTGGCCTGGGTGGTGGGGTCCAATGTGAGAAGATATCTTTTCATGGCCCCCCAAAAAACCCTGGCAGCACCCATGGATACAGGCACAGGTGACCTGAAAGTGCAGTACAAACAAGTTAGCCAAGCTACACCAAAAGAGGTCACTTGTTTTGCTGACGCAAAAAACAACAACAACAGCATCTTAAGTGATAGAATTTGAATGTGCAAGTTAGCCAAGTGCATTGGTTTGAAAGGGGGGTAGCACTAGACCCAGCAGAATTTGGGTTGGGTTCCACTGTGTCACCATAGGGTGAGCAGAAGGACTTTGATTGCATGTGCCAAGCAAGAAATGGCTGACAGCTATGGTATAAAATCCAGCTTTGACCAGCTTGAGATACCAGCTACCAGCTGTTTCAAAACATAGCTTGAGCCGGTCAAACCATGTCGAGTATGGAGCTGGTCTGAACTGGTCAACCGGCTACCGGCTGTTTCAAAAACCTTTTTTTCAGCAGGACAATGGGACTACATGTCGGATTAGATGTGCCAAGCAAGAATTGACGACAGAGGTATCCTCAAGGTCGGAGTAGCAAGCCAAAATAGCCGTGATGAATACCATTAGAGTGCATGGTAAGAGGCATTTATTTTTTTAATGGACAAATAAATATAGTACAGGCCAATGGGTAATGTGCTGTATGCTTCTGACACCAGCATGTAAACCAGGACATGCAGTATTTGAACCTGTGTTTACTACCATGTGTTTACTGCAACGGGAGGTAGCAGGTCCACATTACACGTGGCTGTCCTTTTCAGCCGTCGGAACATGCGAACTTCCAGAGACGGGGACGGCGGTTGCAGAATCGATTCGGGAGTGAGGGCGCTATTCTGCCCTGGTGAATAACAAAATGCGCGCAACGAGAACAGATTTCCTTTAGTCAACATCTACATTTTTGACGCTACACACTGTGGAGCGGGAGTTCAATGTATGACACAGAAGCTCTTATGTCGATTCTGAATAACATGCCAGTTTGGCAGAAGAGGACTTTGAATATGCTAAATTATGAAAAAGATGCTAGAGTTAGGCCCTATCCATACATTTGTATCGTTCTGTTTTATGTCTGTCGTCAGCCTGTCAAATGAAGTAGAACCTGTTAATAATACGACAGTAGTACCCACGTGATTGCATACCCTGCTACAAAAAAACAGCTCTAGCTATGTTTTGAAACAGCTGGTACCTGGTATTTCAAGCTGGTCATAGCTGGTTTTTACACCTGGGTAGATGGATAAACTAACAGTTTTGAGGTGTAGGCTCAGATTGGACTAGCAGTTTAACTAGTTTACTCCAACTTACAAAGACGCTGACACCTTCAATATTTATCCCAGGAGCCTTCAAAATGTATTCTGTTCTCCAGTTGTAGCTTTCATGCTTGCAGTCAAATGTTTATTTCCTAAAAAAAAAATCCGCATCTAGCCTAAAGAAGACCGCTATCTTGCACAGACCACATTAATCAAAACGCTCCCCAGAGCGGAGAGGGGAAAAAAAGATCGTCTTCGAAAAACTGAGCGGATGCTGCAGTCGCTTCTGTGAATGGCTGTCAGGGTGTGTGTATCCAATGCAATGCGACAGGAAAGGACCGAGACTGTCAACGTGCACGGGTCTGATGGAACAGAGCCACGAATGAGCAGAAGTGGAATATGTGCAGCCGGTAGTTGGGGTATGAACGGAAAGTAATAAGGATAAATAATATAAATGTTAATATGTTCACTAAAAAGAAAAAGGAACTGATAAAAACGCCTACGAAGAGTCGAGCAGGAAGCCCCGCACCCCACAACTCATCAGTAAGTTACATAGCATCTTTCCTTTCCCTACAAGCTAGCTAGCAAATTCATTTCCGACCAAGTTGTCTGGTCACGAAAAGACCGTTTGTGAGAGATTGCAAAATATCTGTGGTGGTTTGTAGGCTATCATCTTAACTGACCAGCTAGCTTGCTGTCAGTCACTCAAGTTCTGGGCTGTGCTGGAAGGAAGCGATTAATTTAGCAGTAGCTGCGTTTTATTTAGTTTTGTTTGGTGTATCTTTAATCTCATAGTAATGACACCAAGTTAGCTAGCTAACTATTGTGCATTAATAATTCATGTCAATGTAGGTAAATATAGCTGCGCAGCTTGCTCTTTATTTGACATGTCAATCCTTACGTTACATTTGATTTAGTGAATTTACGTTAATTTAGTGAGTTTCAACTACAACTACGCTGCCACAGGAAGAAAAATAATCAGGAAAAACGCGCACTGTAAGCCATGCCAAGCTGAGCTTTTTGGCGCGTTACATTATTTGTATAAATTTGTTTATTTTTTTAAAGAATATTTCTGAAACAAGTGCCTCTCTGGATATTATCTGGATAGCTAATTCGCCTAATTGTTTGCTGACTAGCTAGCCAACGCTAGCTATGCGGTTCATTAAAGTCGCAGACACACGGGAAAGCAAGCGAACTTCATTAATTTAATTCAGACGTTGCTTTAGTGTACACGTTGTGCCAACATGTTGAAACGTGGAGCAGGTGGTAAATCCAGCTACAGTCCGTATGCAACAGGCCACAGGGTTAAGAAAAATGGGACTAAAGCGAAAAGCAAACTGGACCTGTTGCCAAATAAACCTAACATCTGGCTGAAGCAGGTAAGTTTTGTTGACATGATAATAAATGAGTAAAAATATTGAACAGTGAGTAATCTACTCTGTTGTTTTATCAGACTGATGTTACATAATTCTGTTGTTCCGGTTCAGTAGGTTCTTTTGCATAATCTAAATTTAGGCAGTCCAATTACTTAAATTATGCCTTTTTAAAACATATCTGCCTAGGTATAACCTACGTAGCTATGCACAATCATTTCAAGTTCAAATGAAATTGAATAAAGCAATGAAAGTAGCTTCCTAGTGCCAAGGAAGGTAGTGTAACCAATTCGAAATTAGAAATTATGTTTTATCCAGATTCATAACATTTGAAGCCAAAACAGTAGCGGTCATGTGTCACCTGCCTATCCGTACAATCATCTAATTTAGCATCGTGACTGCTTTTAATGTGGCCCTTTTTGGACGTTTGATCCAATGTAAGTACATTCATTACACATGCAGCACATGAAATGTCAGATACGGAAATGAGGGGGATGTTGGCACACTCGGCGCTGGTGGTGACCCAGTATCTGCAAAACTTAATGGAAAAAAACTGCACGAAGGCGATGTTTGCGCAGAGCTGGAATGGCTCAGAACACTCCCGTGAACTGCAGAGTGCTAACCCTGCGTGCTGTGGTTAAATTCCTGAGAAGATGTGGCATGGTATTATTGACCTAGGCACAGGGCTTTCTGAGTATGTGCAATTGTCAAAACTCCCGAGAACAGCAGGTGTCTTTGAGCAGTCTCGTTTGCGACATCTAGGGGTGAGCTGCGCGAATGTGAGTCTTCGGTAAATTGCGGCTAGTGTAGTAGTTCTCACTGGCCATTGGCCAACTAGGCACTGTAATTCATATCAACATAATTACAGTCCACTGACTTTGATAACATTGCTAATAAATTCTTCTTTTTTTATTTAAAGCAGCCCCATAGGACAGAGGAGAAATAGTAAATGGTTAGCATTTATATAGCGCTGTACAATTGATGCTTCTCATTCACCTGTTCATACACACACTCACACACCAACGGCGATTGGCTGCCATGCAAGGCACCGACCAGCTCGTCAGGAGCATTTAGGGGTTAGGTGTCTTGCTCAGGGACACTTCAACACACCCCGGGCGGGGGATTGAACCGACAACCCTCCGACTGCCAGACAACTGCTCTTACTGCCTGAGCCATGTCGCCCCGGAAGAAGTCAACAAAAAAAACAAAAAAATTCCCAATTAAACTTAGAATGTCCCAAATAGTTGATTGTGACCATTTTGACATCTGATAAAATGTAGGCTAACAACAGGAAAATGGTTAAAAATTTACACCATTTCTCCTGTACTTTTTTATTTGTTAACAATTGAATGTACTATTCATTGTTACCCTATTTTTTTTTAAATTCAGTAAGTCAAACTGACGTTGTTGCATGGGACAAGTTGATACAAAATACTGCAAGATACTAACTGTGCTGAATTCTTGTCATGCAGAATAAAAGTATATTAAATTATTCTGAGAGTGGTTACAACAGTTTTACAGACAATATAAGATTTCCCAGTGGTACCTAAAAGGATTAGCCTATATGTTTTTCTTAACAGCACCATTTTGGTAATCTCATCTCAGTTCACATTGCCAGTCCGGTTCTTTTGACGTCATTGGTTGCTACCCAACCACCACATACAGGAAGTCCACACTGAGCACTTCCTGTGTATAGTTCCCAGTGCAAGGGCTGGTGGTTGTTGTGGTGCAAGTTCCCCATGTTAGCCCTGGCTTGTGGTTTTCAGTCTTGCAGATTGAGAATTATATTTTGGCAACACATGATTTCTTTGTGTCTTCTTTCACAACATGTTCATCCTCTGACATAATAATTTGTTTTGAACAAGAGTGGACAGGGAATTTTCATACAGATGCATTGTGGATGTGTTATTTTGATTATACCTTTTTAATCTGATGTGGTATTCTCCATGGGGAAAGTTGGAAAAAAATCAGGTTATTTTTAATCTAAGATAAATTTCCTTCCCAGTTTAATTGATTTCTGTTTATAACGTTGTGGCTGGGGCACGGATGGTGCAGTGGGTAGCACTGCCACCTCACAGCAAGGAGGTCCTGGGTTCAAATCCCGGTCGGCCGGGGCCTCTCTGTGTGGAGTTTGCATGTTTTCCCCGTGTTTGCGTGGGTTTCTCCAGGTACTCCGGTTTCCTCCCACAGTCCAAAGACATGCAGGTTAGGCTGATTGGAGAGTCTAAATTGCCCATAGGTATGAGTGTGTGAGTGCCCTGCGATGGACTGGCGACCTGTCCAGGGTGTATCCCTGCCTTTCGCCCAATGTATGCTGGGATAGGCTCCAGCCCCCCTGCGACCCTGTTCAGGATAAGCGGGTTAAGATAATGGATGGATGGATGTTGAGGCTGGTTTTAACAGACATGATTTGGAAAATCTTTTACCCAAAACATCTTTGTGTTGTTTCCATGTCTGCACTACACTGACAATGAGTTGTTAAACTGCAGGGTCTTCTTCATAACTCAGTGGCTGAGAGACGAAAGTTCTGTTTCACACCGAAATGTTTTGTTTTCCGTTTAGCCAGGCTGTCATAGACTCTGAGGTGTGGGTGGTTGGGGCTGTTGATTGGACGGTTTATTGCGCAAAGAAGAGTCTGGGTTGCTAGTGCTAACAATGCTGCAAATCCCATGGTAGAGTTTGGCCATGCATGAGAAATGTCATATGAATGTTACCAATACTGAAAGAGGTTTGGAGAAGCGAATTACATGGCACTGTAAACTGAGATATAGGGGTTTGCCCAGAATGTTGTGATCTTCTGACGTCTGCTTCATCAGTTTCCATATCATTCAGGTTGTTCATTTGTCTCGTTTCATTTTCTTACCTCAGATCCTGCCCTGTTGGTTATAAATTTTATGTCATCAATAAGTATTTGCTCAAAATGTTTTCAATATTTACATCACCAGTGCTTCGTATTACTGGTCATTGGGTTGTAAAGTGGTAAGGATGCGTCATTGTTATTGATTCAGTTTCTTAGTCACCAGGCGGGCAGTTCAACGGCTGAGGGCGTACAGCTGGAACAAGCCCAGTCCCTCAAGTAGCTACAGCTTTAAGCCACCTGGCATCTGCCCACCTTCGTCTGTGTGGTTGGATGGGTCTTGGGCTGGAGGAACTCACACACGAATGCAGGAGCAATGTCAGTAAAGCCGTAGTTTATGAAAAGACTAGAAGTTTACAGGGCTCTACAGTGCCACCATTTTAGGTGCATTTGCTCCTGAAAAGTGATGTGTGCTAACCGGAAAACTTTACTGATTGGGATGCATTCCTGTGCTCCGAAATTTTTCAACTTAAGATCTCGTCGAGCCCTGGTCAACCCTGGATTTGACCACCAGTGCAGCCTAGAATGAACTAGATGAATGCGTTGAAGGGAGTCGATGAACCAACGGCTCAGCCCTGTACATTGAAGTTTGAGCGAAGTCATAGCCACTGTAGAACCACTGTACCATCACAACCTATCTCTATTCCGATCCCATCTCACCAACCACATTCCCGTCCCCTGCTGTCTCTCCCCGTTCCCTCCTCTCTGCGTAACCCAGCTTTCCATTCTCCAGGAGCAGCCCGGCCGGGACGCCGTCGACGCCCCCGTCTCCGCCTCCGCCTCCTCCTCCCCCCCGACCTCCTCCGGCCTCCTGGACCCCTCCTGCGGGGGGATGTCGGGCCAGCCCTCCCCGGTGGGCACCCTCAAGAGGCCCACGGGGCTGAGCCGGCACGCCAGCGCCGCGGGGTTCCCCCTCCAGTCCTGGGTCTACAACAAGGGCCTGGGCAAGGGCGCGCCCAGCCCCACGGCCGAGGGCCCCGAACCCGCCGCCATCGAGGTGGAGGACATCCCGCCGCTGCTGAGGGACGTGGCGCGCTTCTCCGAGGCCGTGGAGAAGCTGAAGGACGTGGTGCTGGGAGAAGGTGAGGCTCGCCGCCGGGACTGCTCTGTCCGCTCTCCCAAGGGCCGCTCCGTCCGCTCTCCCGAGGGCCGCTCTGTCCGCTCTCCCAAGGGCCGCTCTGTCCGCTCTCCCGAGGACCGCTCTGTCCGCTCTCCCAAGGGCCGCTCTGTCCGCTCTCCCAAGGGCCGCTCTGTCCGCTCTCCCGAGGACTGCTCTGTCCGCTCTCCCAAGGGCCGCTCTGTCCGCTCTCCCGAGGGCCGCTCTGTCCGCTCTCCCAAGGGCCGCTCTGTCCGCTCTCCCAAGGGCCGCTCTGTCCGCTCTCCCAAGGGCCGCTCTGTCCACTCTCCCAAGGACCGCTCCGTCCGCTCTCCCAAGGGCCGCTTTGTCCGCTCCCCCCAGGACCGCTCTGTCCACTCTCCCAAGGACCACTCTGTCCGCTCTCCCAAGGACCGCTCTGTCCGCTCCCCCCAGGACTGCTCTGTCCGCTCTCCCAAGGACCGCTCTGTCTGCCAGCCTCCCCCATGCAGACGTGGTCAGGAGTTTCAGCTGCTGTTCAGACCCAATGTCAGAATGGGGAAGAAATAACCGTGGAATGATTATTTGTGCCAGACGGGGTGGATATGATAAAGTTTCCTGTGATTTTCACACACAACAGTATCTAGAGTTTGCAGAGAATGGTGTGAAAAACCCATCCAGTGAGCAGCAGAGAAGGGCTAGACAGGTCGAAGCTGACAGGAGTCAGTAAGCATGCATTACAACAGTGGTATGCAGAAGAGCATCTCTGAACTCACAACCCATCAAACCTCTAAGTGGATAGGCTACAGCAGCAGAAGAAAAATAAAATAATAACTCTAATAAATACCTAAGTGCTCACTGAGTGTATGAACATAGTACATACTTTTCAGGGTGCAAATTTAGGACCACATTTTATCTGTGGTTGGTGAGGTTGTATACTCAGCCACTTTGGCAGATGACCACCACTCATTTGGAGGTCTTGTTCTCTCCTAAATATCTAGTTATCTGGTAAAACAGTGAATTCTGGGAGGCACTGGACAGTGGACAAAAAAGTTAGTTTCCTGCCCTATGTTTGGGTTAATGAGTTCCTGTAGGTCTTTGCTAGCGTGCGTACGCACGGGCGTGCTTTTACATGGCTCTCCGTACCAAGGTTGAGTTTGAGAGGGTGCGGGGAGGGGCAGGATCTGCTCCAGAGACCTTGAGCTTCCTCTTACGCCAAAGGGCCCCGGGTTTCCGCAGCACGCCACACTCCAGCAGGAAACTGGTGTCTCTCGTAGCGGCTCTGAGAAACCTCTCCTCTTCCTCCTCCTCTCTCCTCCTCCTCTTCTTCCTGAGGAGTCGGTCGTGTAGCACGCGCCCTCCGTCCGCTCTCCGCGGGGAAAAGGCGGAGGAGCGCGCGGGGGCGGGTGGTGTTTGGTTTTGGAGGGGTGTGGCACGGCAGAGAGAGAGAGAGGAAGTGAGAGTGCACATCTGATGGCCTGGCAGCAGGTTGGCTGTCAGTCGCAGGGCAGTGCCGCGTGCTTTGTTAGCGGTCTGCGCGCACCGTAACTATTTTTATTTCATCATGTAGTGACTGCGTGACCAAACCCAGGCCTACCAAGCTCACAGAAAACACATTTTACCTTTGGGGCAGCCTGTAGCCTAGTGGCTAAGGTACATGACTGGTACCCGGAAGATTGGTGGTTCAAGCCCTGGGGTCGCTACAATAGGATCGTGCTACAGCTGTTGGGCCCTTAAGCAAGGCCCTTAACCCCGCATTGCTCCAGGGGGGGCTTGTGCCTTGCTTAGTCTAATCAATTGTAAGTCACTTTGGATAAAAGCAACAGCTAAATAACAAATGTATTGTATTGGTTCAGTTTTTTGTTTTAGCTTAGAACTGCGACACGTGGGTGTCTCAGTGGTGCAGCCTGAGGAGCACTGCTCATTAATACATGCTCATTGCGAGCCACGACGTCGGTGGTTCGAATCCGACCGTCTGACATTTGTCACATGTCTTTCCCTCTCTCTTGCTCCCATTATTCCTGTCTCTCTATACTATACTGTCCAATAAAGCTAAAAAAAATATCTTAAAAAAAAGAACTGCGTAGAATTTTTAGGGCTGGGACAGAACTAAAACATGCACCCACTCTAAACTTTGTCCAGGCTTATCTGAAAAGGGTTAAAGTGTCCTGTTCAGCACCATTTAGTACAAGATGCAGCAATATCACTTGCTGAATTGACAGCTCGATCTAACTGCTCTTTTACCTTGGTCCAAGCAGCAATACCCATGACTTCTGTGCACTTGAACTGAAACTCTACTGCAGCAGTAGTGTCTGGGCGGCCTGTAGCGTAGCGGTTAAGGTGCATGACTGGGTTGGCGGTTTGATCCCCGGTGTAACCACAATAAGATCTGCACAGCCGTTGGGCCCTTGAGAAAGGCCCTTAACCCTGCATTGCTCCAGGGGAGGATTGTCTCCTGCTTAGTATAATCAACTGTACGTCGCTCTGGATAAAAGCGTCTGACAAATAACATTGATGTAATGTTGTTAATGTGAGTAACCCTGTTTGCGTCATGTTTGGTAATCGTCTTGTAAACTGCATGCATAGAAAAAATAGTATAGTAAATGCATAGTAAAAAACATGGCAGGTGACCTTGCAGATGAGACCTCTAGCTGGGGTGCTTTTTTTGTTGTAAATTTAAAAAAAAGCAGTCCTTCACATCTTATTAAACAGGTGCATCTTAGCACAGTATTACGGTTAAGTATAGATGTTATGGGCCCTGCTGGAGAAGGGTTTGAGAGCGACGTGTTGTAACACTGTTTCAGGAAGCAGTCAGTAACCCTCCCCTTCTGGAGTTGTGAAAGCGAATCGGGGGGGGGTGGGGGTTTTCTGAGACAACAGCGCTTCCTGTCAGTGTGGCAGTTTGTGAAGAGGACTTCCTGTTTACATTCCCCAGACTGCCTGGCTGTTGGGCACACTGATAAAGGCGGGGCTCCTGTCCTCCTGCCCTGCTGTCCTGTGTGCTCCCCTGTTCTTCGTCCAGTTCTCTTAACAACAGTGTCTGACGATATGGCTAATTTTTGCTCATTGCATTACATTACATTACAGGTATTTGACGGACGCTCTTATCCAGAGTGACGTACAATGAAGCGCATAACCATAACCATAGGCAAGTGCAGTGAAAGACCCTGGAGGGAAGTACAGTCCAGTTTCAAGTTCTAGGAATGCCCACAAAGATAAGGGCTTGGCCCTTGTAGATCCATCTGATGGCAAAGGAGTATATTACATTACGTATCTTCTGGTTCATTTCAACCAACCAGAATGGGATGAAAATGAGCATTTACGATGAGATGGATTCCCGTGTATTTCTGCTGGGCTGAATTGATGAGTTAAGACTGAGGCAGCAGGTACCGTCTCAGTGGTGGGGAAGCTGAGGATAGGATCCAGGGCTCACGTCTTGCGTACTGGGTGTGTTTGGGCTGCTTGCGGGTTATTGCAGCATTGGATATTTTGCAAGGCAAAGTGGGGAATGGATGAGTAAAGGTCCTGCTGTTTGTGAGAGAACGTCTAAACTGAAGCGAAACTGGGAGTCGTGTTCTGCGTTTTTTTTTTTTTATTGTTGCTTCGAATTGAAAACGCAAGGTCTTGTTCTGTACTTCCCCTGTCGTGAATTGACAGTTTGGGGCCCTTGCGTTTGACTGTCTGAAGGGGATTAAAGTAATGAGCTGTCCCTTAAGCCAGTGGAGGAGCCGCAGTAGCTCCTGGCTTTAGAGTGGCTTCCAGAGAGGGTGACAGGTCCTCCACAGGGACCTCACTCTCTCAGTCCTGTGTACACAACAGTGGAAAGTGCTCTGTATTGCAACTCAATGAAAGGTTTCGAATATTTTATAGTTATTTTTTTTAATTTTGTTATTTCTTTTCAAAGAAATATCCGATTCCTTTTTCTGGAAAATTCGTTTTTCAGCCAGTGTGACTGATTGAAGCTTTGAAAAAAAGCTAGTCAGCTGTGAATGCAAAATGGCTTTTTGGTTTTGCATTACATTCACATTTAGTGATGGTAAACCTAGAGTGACTTTGCAGGTATGTGTGGGGCTCAGTAAGTGTTTGCCGCCCTCAGCGGCCTAATAGACTTGTGTAGCTACATCTGGGGAAAGCTAGCATTCGCTAATGCTACTCTCTCCGAGCCCTGCTGATCCACTCCGCTCCACCCTCTCCTCCCTCTCTCTCGCCCTGCGTCAGGGCAGCCGGGTCAGGCCTGGAAGTGCCCGCTTGGGGGGGACCCTCCTCTGGTCTGGGCGTCTCCGGGTCCCAGCGGAATGGGCAGGAGGTGGAGGAAACAGGGAGAGGCAGACTTGCAGAAATGCGGCTCACAGCTGTCTCAGACTCTGAGACTCTGTCTGTCGAACACATCCTTACAAACACGCTTATCACCCTGACGCATGCTGTGCTCCTTACAGAGCGGGGGCAGAACTGATAACATCAGGTCTTCCCGTACAGGCAAACATACCCACACACACAGGGAGCTGAAATAACTCTGCAGGTGTTGCGTGTTCCTGCAGACACACACACACACAGGGAGCTGGAATAACTCTAGGTGTTGTGTGTTGCTGCAGACACACACACACACACACAGGGAGCTGGAATAACTCTGCAGGTGTTGTGTGTTGCTGCAGACACACACACACACAGGGAGCTGGAATAACTCTAGGTGTTGTGTGTTGCTGCAGACACACACACACACACACACACACACACACACAGGGAGCTGCAATAACTCTGCAGGTGTTGTGTGTTGCTGCAGACACACACACACACACTCAGGGAGCTGGAATAACTCTGCAGGTGTTGTGTGTTGCTGCAGACACATACACACACACACGCACAGGGAGCTGGGATAACTCTGCAGGTGTTGTGTGTTGCTGCAGACACATACACACACACACACAGGGAGCTGGGATAACTCTGCAGGTGTTGTGTTGCTGCAGACACACACACACACACACACACACACAGGGAGCTGGGATAACTGCAGGTGTTGTGTATTGCTGCAGACACACACACACACACTCAGGGAGCTGGAATAACTCTGCAGGTGTTGTGTTGCTGCAGACACAAACACACACACACACACACACACACACACACACACACACACACACACACACACACAGGGAGCTGGAATAACTGCAGGTGTTGTGTTGCTGCAGACACACACAGGGAGCTGGAATAACTCTGCAGGTGTTGTGTTGCTACAGACACACACACACACACACACACACAGGGAGCTGGAATAACTCTGCAGGTGTTGTGTTGCTGCAGACACACACACACACACACACAGGGAGCTGGAATAACTCTGCAGGTGTTGTGTTGCTGCAGACACACACACACACACACACACACACAGGGAGCTGGAATAACTCTGCAGGTGTTGTGTTGCTGCAGACACACACACACACACACAGGGAGCTGGGATAACTCTGCAGGTGTTGTGTATTGCTGCAGACACACACACACACACACTCAGGGAGCTGGAATAACTCTGCAGGTGTTGTGTTGCTGCAGACACAAACACACACACACACACATACACACACACACACACACACACAGGGAGCTGGAATAACTGCAGGTGTTGTGTTGCTGCAGACACACACACACACACACACACAGGGAGCTGGAATAACTCTGCAGGTGTTGTGTTGCTGCAGACACACACACACACACACACACACACACAGGGAGCTGGAATAACTCTGCAGGTGTTGTGTTGCTGCAGACACACACACTCAGGGAGCTGGAATAACTCTGCAGGTGTTGTGTGTTGCTGCAGACAGACACACACACACACACACACACACAGGGAGCTGGAATAACTTTGCAGGTGTTGTGTGTTGCTGCAGACACACACACACACAGGGAGCTGGAATAACTCTGCAGGTGTTGTGTTGCTGCAGACACACACACACACACTCAGGGAGCTGGAATAACTCTGCAGGTGTTGTGTTGCTGCAGACACACACACACACACAGGGAGCTGGAATAACTCTGCAGGTGTTGTGTTGCTGCAGACACACACAGGGAGCTGGAATAACTCTGCAGGTGTTGTGTTGCTGCAGACACACACACACACACAGGGAGCTGGAATAACTCTGCAGGTGTTGTGTTGCTGCAGACACACACACACACACACACACACACACACAGGGAGCTGGAATAACTCTGCAGGTGTTGTGTTGCTGCAGACACACAGGAGAGCCGGCGGCCTGTGGCCCATGAGTGCCTGGGGGAGGTTCTGCGGGTCCTGAGGCAGGTCATCAGCACCTACCCCCTGCTCAACACCATGGAAACGCTCACCGCTGCAGGGAAACTCATCTCCATGGTCAAAGGTCAGCCTCTCCACCAGCACTGGCACTGTCAGTCTTTACACCACTAACACTCACTCACTGTCACTCACAGACTGGTTTGTACCCCACTGTCACTGACAGCCTGGTCTGTACTCCACTGTCAGTCACAGACCGGTCTGTACCCCACTCATTCACAGACTGGTCTGTACCCCACTGTCAGTCACAGACTGGTCTGTACCCAACTGTCATTCACAGACTGGTCTGTACCCCACTGTCACTCACAGACCGGTCTGTACCCCACTGTCACTCACAGACCGGTCTGTACTTCACTCATTCACAGACTGGTCTGTACTTCACTATCACACTCATTTTCAGAATGACACGGGCAGCTATCGGTGATCTTTTGCGAAATCTAAAAAGCTGTGAATGCGTTGTTTTGCTTCTTTGTGTCGTGATTATAGGATGTTGTTACCCGAACTCCAGGAAACGTGTGTTTCATGTGGCTTCAGCTCGCTCTGTGAAGGGAAACGAGCGTGCAGAAAAACAGCAGCAGATCTGCTTAACCCCTGTGTGGCCCTAAAGAGTTGCCATCTTGTATTCGTATCCGGCGGGGAGCTGAAAGTGGGTCGAGCTGTCTTGTGAAATCTGTTACCCTCTTCCTCTGCTCTCGAGTTTAATGCCTTAAAGAATGTGCACCTGCCCCGGCTGGCAGTAAGGTGCAGTGTTGTGATGTAGCCAACCCTGTTCCTGGAGATCTACCATCCTGTAGGTTTTCATTTCAACACTAAATTAGCATGCCTCACTCTACTCTACTAATTAGCAGCTCAACAGGATCTCTAGCTGTTGAATGAGGTGTGCTTTAGGGTTGGAGTGAAAACCTACAGGATGGTCTATCTCCAGGAATAGGGTTGGTTACCCCTGTTCTAGATGCCATTGTTACTGTTCCCATGTCAAATGCTTTTAATAATGTGAGTGGCGTTGCTGATCTAAAACGTGACTCATATTATCTGGAGGGACAGTGAGTCATGCATTAAGATGAGGCTCAGAGTTGATTAACATAGACCGCAAACTTTCATTAACTTTAAAAAAAGCAATGAAATGACTCGACCTTTTTTGTGCACTGTGCCTCTGAGAAAGCTGGTAGTTCTGACAGAATGATACCACGTGACCTGTGCCGGATGTCTTCGTCAGTTATTATGGAATATTTAGGAATATTTAGGATGTTTACGCATATTTAGGAATCCCTTGTCGTTGCAGGATTCCACTATGAGGCAAACAATGAGGCGGACAAGAAGGCTTTCGAGAAGGCCATCGAGAACATCGCCGTGGCCTTCAGCAGCAGGTGGGCACCTCCAGGCCTTACGTAACGTGTTATTTGACATCTTATGTAACCGTGGAAATGCGACTGCCAGTGTGCGGAGTAGGCATATGATGATACAACTTGATCAAGATACAGGAGTGATAATACAATGCGATACAATTTCTCTTCATTTATAACAATATTATATGATTCATAATTAATCATGGTATGATGTGATTTGCTGTGATGTGAATGTGACCTTTAGATTTTAAAGATCCCCCCCCCCCAGGTCACACCACCAACACTCTACAGATCATTTAAATAACACACAGTAAAAATTGAAATAACACACAGTAAAACATTTTGTGTTTATTAAGTGCCTCAATCTGCCGAAATAAGTTTGCAATCAATTCTTCTTCATTGATGTAGTTGTATTGTGATCTCGGCATCGCAATGCATTGATGCATGCATGTGTCATTACACCCCTAGTACTGTGTAGTCATGCACCACTTTAGTCTGTCGCAGGAGTATAGTGGATATGATTGGTTCAGGTTGCTGTGCAGTGGATATGATTGGTTCAGGTTGCTGTGCAGTGGATATGATTGGTTCAGGTTGTGGTGCAGTGGATATGATTGGTTCAGGTTGCTCTACAGTGTAACTGATTGGTTCAGGTGGCTGTGCAGTGGATATGATTGGTTCAGGTTGCTGTGCAGTGGGTATGATTGGTTCAGGTAGCTGTGCAGTGCATATGATTGGTTCAGGTAGCTGTGCAGTGGATATGATTGGTTCAGGTCACTGTGCAGTGGATATGATTGGTTCAGGTCACTGTGCAGTGGATATGATTGGTTCAGGTCACTGTGCAGTGGATATGATTGGTTCAGGTCACTGTGCAGTGGATATGATTGGTTCAGGTAGCTGTGCAATGGATATGATTGGTTCAGGTCACTCGCAGTGTACATGTGATTGGTTCAGGTCGCTCTTCAGTGGATATGATTGGTTTGGGTTGCTGTGTAGTGGATATGATTGATTCTGGTAGCTGTGTAGTGGATGTGATTGGTTCAGGTAGCTGTGCAGTGCACATGATGGGTTCAGGTCACCCGCAGTGTAGATGTGATTGGTTCAGGTCGCTCTGCAGTGGATATGATTGGTTTTCATATTTTGGTTGCTGTGCAGTGTAGACGCATATCACACCTTACGGGCACAGAAGAGGAAGCAGAGCTCTGACACACTGACAGAAGGAAGACTAGTGTAAACAGGAAGTACAGGAGTGGCTTTCATCTCCACTATCTGTTGCCTAAATCACTCGGTCATTCAGTGCATTCTGTTAGTACAGAATAATCTGTAGTGTAGCATTACATAAATTGGTGCTACAAACACACTTTGTAATAGGATCCATAGCCCTTATATTGTAAGCATCTGTTGTTTGTGGATGTTTGCAAGTCCCAATTTTAGTAAATGGTGATGAGGGGGTTTTTATGGGACTGGGAAAGCATAACACCTCCTTTGAGCGTTTTATTTCTATTCGAGAAAATAGTGCTACCTTGAAACGAGACGCAAACGTGTCTGGCGACAGAGACCACGAGGCCCCTCCAGCAGAGAAGTCATTGTGTGACTTGAAACAGAAACGAAGTCAGAGATGCAGGCACAGCATGCCAGTCTCACTTCACGCGTAGGTAAGGGCTGGCTGAAATGGGGAAGTCAGGAGACACTGAAACCGAGCGCGGGTACTCTGTCTGGGTATTGTCGGTCAGCCAGCTTCCTGGTGCGACTGACCGGGAGCCGGGGGTATATGGGACAGGAGTTACAGCCGGGGTTGTAACGGCCAGGGTCTGACGTCCCCGGGATGGGCGAGGGCAGGGGTGTCCCAAACTGGATGTGAAGGAATCTGAAGGAGCTGAGCTGCTGCACAGAGAAAGCGTTGGATCGAAGGCTCTGTGAGTGCTGCAAGCGGGCTAAATTTGCAAAGTGTGGTGCCCTGGTTTCGTCCGCGCTGACGACGCGATCGACTCGGTGTTTCCAATGTTTTGAGATTAGATAGACGAGCTTGAAGGTCTTCACACTGCCTTTGTAAACTCTTGTCGGCAGCCACTTAGACTGTAGAGGAAGTGTTGAAGTCCTTTGATTAATTTGTCTCCCTTGATTTTCTTGATAATGTCGGCTTGCTGGAGATCGGATGACAGTTATCGCGTCGTGTCTAGGCTGGAGTGTACATTTGCCTCACGCTGCACTTTCATTTCTCTGGTTCTCTGCTGTGTGTGGCAGGAGCTCTTATCCACGGCCGCTGACGCGGATTACATGTGAAAGGACAAGGAATGAGCGGAAATTAGATGTCAATGTCATTGTGTGTCAGGCGCCCTGTCTCCTTGCCTTTCCTCTCTCTCTCTTTCTCTCTCCCCCTCTCTTCCTCTCTCTTTCTCTCTCCCCCTACTCTGTTTTTGTATGTTTGAATTGTTTGGGTGACAAGACTTGCACGTCTTTTTAGTTGTTATCGTGAAGGGGAATCAAAGATCAAAAGGTCTTTCTCTCTCATTCCATCCCTACTCTCTCTCTGTCTCTCTTTCTCTCCCCCTCTCCCTCTCTCTCTCTCTCCCTCTCTCTCTCTCTCTCTCTCCCTCTCTCTCTCTCTCTCTCTCTCTCTCTCTCTCTCCCTCAGTGTTTCAGAGCTGCTGATGGGGGAGGTTGACAGCAGCACCCTTCTGTCCCTGCTGCCCTCAGAGACGAGCAGGGTGAGTGTGCGTGTATCCTGTCTGTGAGTGTGTCTGTGTGTGTGTGTCTGTGTCTGTGTCTGTATCCTGTGTGTGCATGTCTGTGTGTTTGTGTGTGTGTGTGTGTCTGTGTGTCACTGTGTGTATGTGAGTGTGTTTGTGTGTGTGTGTGTGTGTGTGTGTCTGTGTCTGTGTGTGTGTCTGTGTCTGTGTGTCGCTGTGTGTATGTGAGTGTGTTTGTGTGTGTGTGTGAGAAAGCGTCTGTATCCTGTGTGTGCATGTCTGTGTGTTTGTGTGTGTTTGTGTGTGTTTGTGGGTGTGTGCGTGTGTGTGAGAGAGAGTGTGTGTATCCTGTGTGTGTGTGTGCTGAGGGCAGATGTTAGGCTTCCTGCCGGTGACACTGCGTGTGTTTATCTGAGCTCTTCTCTCCCTGCCAGAGGCTAAACCAGCCTGTCTGCCTCCAGATAACAGCCCGTGTCCAGGGCTCCAGTCCCTGTCAGGAGGGCCACAGCACATTCATTAAACATCACAGGATATACAGACACATCTCAGCTGCTTGTTCATGAGCCCTGGCCCCACTGCTCATTTCTGTACCATTAAAGATGCATCACAAGCCTCAAGCAGTTTCTGTAGGATCGCCGTTGTGGAGTCAGTTCCCACTCAACTTTCAATTTAATCAGACTGTAGACCCCTGCTCTGGTCTGCTCTTAACGTCACTGTGTCCAAAACTCCTTTAGGTTCATGGTCTTTTATGACCGTGCCCGAGGTGTAGGTTAGTGGTGCCCAATAACGTGCCATTACAACCTGTGTAGCTTCTGAGAGCGTGTCAATAATGACAACTAATAATAAGTCAATTAACACACAACGTGAGGAGGGTAGGGATGCATGAATGTTGCGAAACTATCTACACCACTTTTGCCCAATCGTGGAGGGCCGAGAGTATGCAGGTGTTCATTCCGACCAATCGCTTCACCCGGTGATTTCACTCATTACCACGCCGTCGACCAGAGACAAGGGAGCTAATTGGTGAAATCAGCGAGCGAAGCGATTGGTTGGAAGGAAAATCTGCATTCTCTCGGCTCGGTCCTCCGCAGCACATGATTGGACACCACTGGTGTACAGAGTTTATTGTTGACTCATGCTCTCAGTATTACATTACATTATTGGCATTTGGCAGACGCTCTTATCCAGAGCGACGTACAGTTACAGTTAGACTAAGCAGGAGACAATCCTCCCCTGGAGCAATGCAGGGTTAAGGGCCTTGCTCAAAGGCCCAACAGCTGTGCGGATGTTATTGTGGCTACACCGGGATTAGAACCACCGACCATGCGTGTCCCAGTCATTTACCTTAACCACTACGCTACAGGCCGCCCCAGTAGTAGCTGTATGAGCTGTGACATCTGAATGATAATGAAACTGGACATGCTCCAGTGCTCCACACACTGTGTCATTCGCCGTGGGCCGTTGCTCAGAGGAAACTTTGGCTAACATGCTAAAGGTTCCGTTATCGGGCGTTTGACTGAACCAGTCAAACTGAGTCTATGCAGAGGTGAGGCGCACGAGCGTGACACGACTCTGAACTCTGAACTCTGACCTGTGACCCTCCTCCCTGTCCCAGAGCATGGAGAACCTGTATGGAGGAGTTCCAGGCCAGAGCGTGGACTCGCTAATGAAGGGAGACCTCCAGGCCTTCGGTAGGGCCCTTCCTCCGCCTCCCCCTCTCTCTCTCTCTCTTTCTCTCTCTCCTCCCCCTATCTCTCTCTCTTTCTCTCCCTCCTCCCACTATCTCTCTCAAACTCTCTCTCCCTCTCCTGCTCTCTCTTAATCTCTTTCTTCTGCTCTCTCATTCGCCCTCTCCCACTCTCATCCTCTCCGGTGTGTGACATTGCTTCCCTTTGGGCACGGTGACAGGAAGTGACATCATAAACGATTCACTCTTTCAGGAACGCAGGGAGTTGGGGTCAGTTTTGTTTGAGTGATGTCAGATATGTGAGCACCGAGTCATCAAAGGACTGCATACCTAACACTCTGAGATATCAGATCATATCTACTGTGTAATGTTTCGTGCTTTATTTATGTCACGTGTGTCATGTATGTAACAGTAGAGGTTTCTGTTGTGTGTGTTTGTTTGTGTGTGTGCGTGTGTATGCGTGTGTTTGTACATGTGTGCGCATGTGTGTTTGTACGTACGTTCAGTCCTGACCGCTGAAGAGGTGGACATCATTCTCCAGCGCAGCGAAGGTGGGGTGGACTCCGCGCTCTGCTACGCTAAGACCATCGCCAAATACATGAAGGACCTGACCAGCTACGTGGAAAAGAGGACTGCACTGGGTAGGCCACCGCCACACACCGGCACAGCTGAAAATACAGTTACATGTAGGGTCGAGCCGTTGGTTACACGTGGGAAAATATCCACTGTGCTGAACCAGGACGTTCAGAGCAAATGCAATCGGTCATGTCACTGCAGTAACCTGAGCCCGGCGTGTTTTGCGGAAGTCCAGCTCCCGAGAGCTGAGCTTCTATGTGACGTTGTGCCGATTGCTCTTTTTGCGAGAGTGAGAAGTGAAATAACCAAAGCGTATGAAAGTGAGGATGTCTCTCTCTCTCTCTCTCTCTCACACACACACTCTCTCTCTCTCTCTCTCTCGCTGTACAGAGATGGAGTTCGCCAAGGGCCTACAGAGGCTCTATCACGCCTGCCATCAGAGCATTACGCAGGTGAGCCTTCCGGAAAAGACTGGAATGGAGGTGCAGCCAGAAGGCTGTGAGCTTTATAGAGGCCATTTTAGAGTTGGGTATGTGTATGCACCCCCGCCCCTGCAGTAACTACCCCCTCTCTCCCCCCTAGCAACACATGCCCTTCCTCTCCATCTACTCCCTGGCTCTGGAGCAGGACCTGGAGCAGAGTCTGGGGGTCCAGCAGGCTGCCGGCACTCTGCACATTCAGACCTTCCTGCAGGTATGCTAATGCTAGTGTAGCGGGCCTAGCTCTTTCACATTTATGCTGCAGGTATGCTAATGCTAGTGTAGCGGGCCTAGCACTTTCACATTTATGCTGCAGGTATGCTAATGTTTCTCTAGACTCTTTTAGAGTGCTCCTCGTGGGTACCATGACTGAGAACTGCTCGTGTTTTACCTGATTTTTAGTGTCTTATCACTTATTATCTGTTTTTTATAACTTGTTTTTTGTCTGCTCTTATCTTGTCTGTTGCAACCTGTATCTTTTATATATGTTTTTTGTAAACAGGGCACCCTTGAAAATGAGAGCTTGCTCTCAAGGGACTTCCCTGTATAAATAAAGGTCAAATAAAAATAAAAAAAATAATGCTAGTGTAGCGGGCCTAGCTCTTTCACATTTATGGTGCAGGTATGCTAATGCTAGTGTAGCGTACCTAGCACTTTCACATTTATGCTGCGGCTAGGCTAATGCTACACTGCACAGCATGCCAAGCTCTTTTATATTCATGCCGCAGGTATGCTATCGTTTTCAGGTATGCTAATGCTGCCCCCGGGTACGGGATGAAATTCTCTGACTGGGGGGAGGTTTGTCTCTTGTGTCCCTGCAGCCTCTGATGCAGCGTCGGCAGGAGCACGAGAAGAAGCGCAAGGAGATCAAGGAGCAGTGGCAGAGAGCCAAGAGGAAGCTGGTGAGGCCTGTGCACATGGGGGGGTCCAGTACACCCTGGGGCTGGCTCGCCCGCCCGCTAGCGTGTGCTTCTGTCTCGCTTACACTCATGTGACGCGGTCCAGAATGCTGCAGCCCCCGCCTGACCGCCAGTGAGCCCGCCCAGGTCGGCTCATGTCACCCCCGCTCCTCATTGGCCTCCACTGGCTTCCTATTGCCGCACGCGTCCGATTCAAGGCCCTAGTGTTGGCATGTCAGGCTGCTAAGGGGACTGCCCCACTTTACATACAATCTTTAATCGCTCCCTACTCCCCAGCAAGACCATTCCGGTCTGCCAGCTCTGGGGGGCCTGTAGTGTAGTGGTTAAGGTAAATGACAGGGACACACAAGGTCCGTGGTTCTAATCCCAGTGTAGCCACAATATGATCCGCACAGCCGTTGGGGCTTTGAGCAATGCCCTTAACCCTGCGTTCTCCAGGGGAAGATAGTCTCCTGCTTAGTCTAAACAGCAGTACGTCGCTCTGGATAAGAGCGTCTGCCAAATACCAATAATGCCAATAATGTAATGTCGCCTTGTGGTTCCTTCACTACGAGCACCGTTCTGGTTCCTCAGCAGTGCAATGACTTGCCTACCACTGTCAGGACAGCAGAATTCCTCCCCCTATTTTCACGCACACTAAAAACACACCTTTTGTAAAGCGCTTGGATAAAGGCGCTGTATAAACGCAGTCGGTTCCCCGTGTTCCCCCCCGTGCAGATGGAGGCTGAGAGTAACCTGCGGAAGGCGAGGCAGGCCTACGTGTCCCGCTGCGAGGAGCACGACAAGGCCCGGAGCCGGGCCGAGGAGGACGGGGGCGGCACCCTCATCAAGTCCCTCGACAAGAAGCGCCGATTGGAGGAGGAGGCCCGCTGCAAGGTCAGCTGACCCCCCCCCGTGCCCGTCTCCGATTGGCCGGTAGTCCGCGCCTCCGCCTTCTGACGCGGACGGGTTCCGCCGTTTTGTGATTCTTGCGTTTGGTGTGGGATCGGATGTCTGTGTATATATCGGGGGTGGCCAACCCTGGTCCTGAGGAGAGGTTTTTGTTTTCACCTTAAATGTGAAAGCCCCTATGAACAAAGAAACCAGGTCAGATAACTGCTTTAACTGTTAAAGCAGTGTAATCAACTGCTTTAACTGATCAATTATGTACCAAGTAACAAAAGAAACCAGCACACTCTGCAGCTGCCCAGGACTAAGAGTGGCCCCCCCTGGGATACAGTATAAGGTGAATTGTGCTTTATTGGTATTGATAAAAGCTCTCATTTTCATTTAACAGTGCCGCCCCAGCATGTGCCATGGGGAGCTGAGAGTATGCTGTTTTTAATTTCCACCAAGCAGTACACCTGCTGGTTTCACTCAGTAACACATCCACCAGAGAGAAGGGAGTTCATTAGTGAAATCAGCAGGTGAAGCGATTGGATGGAATGAATTCCGGCGTACTCTCGGCCCTCCACGGCACGTGGCTGGGCACCCCCGACATTAAACGTGAATCTGCGATCAAAAGCACGACGGCACTGTCAACTGCATGACTGACTCACTAACCCAGTGTTTCCCAACTCCAGTCCTCGGGACCCACTTGCCAGAAGGTTTTTGTTGTAACCAGTAGCTCACACACCTGATTTAACTAATCAAGGGCATTTTTGTGGTTTGATTGGTTCAATCATTAAATCAGGTGTGTGAGTTACTGGTCACAACAAAAACCTTCTGGCATGTGGGTCCCGAGGACTGGAGTTGGGAAACACTGCACAAACCTATCTTTAAAGAAACCTTTAATTTAGTTTATTCATTAAAGTTTTTATTATTAGGCTGAGGAGGCAGAGGCAACGTATCGCACCTGCGTCGCCGACGCCGTTACCCAGCAACAGGAGCAGGAGCACGTGAAGGTCACCGTCCTGCGGCGGATACAGGAAGTGATCAAGCAGAGCGATCAGACCCTGCGCTCGGTGAGTGTCCACGGCAACAAGCGCGCGAAATCAAAACGGCTGGCCTGTGTGTCAGACCTCCCTATAAGGACGTAGGAAAAAGTCATAACGTAACAGTTAGCTGACACTTTTAACCAAAGCAATTTACAGTACAGTTGATTAGACTAAGTCGGGGAGCATGGGACAATCCCCTCCTGGTGCAATATGGGGTTAAGGGCCTGGCCCAAGGGCCCAACAGCTGCTCTGATGTTATTGTGCCTACACTGGGACTTGGAACAGGTCCTAGTCAACCACCTCCAAGTCACTAGGCTATAGGCTGCCCCATACAGGCCATGTCTTTTTTTTGTTGTCAAACTCTTAACACTTAAATTTTTTTACATTTTAGTAATTTAGCGGAGTCGGATGCTTTCGATTCATAGCAAGAAGTGCAGAAACACTAGAATCAGCATACCTGCCTCATAAGCACATTTTCAATTGAAAAGAGGGTCAGAACGACACGTTCTCTCAGTGTCGCGCATCCGTAGAATTCAGTTACGTCGCAGACACAGTCATACTTCGTCACGCAGCGTTGACCGGGCAGTTCATTGGCTCCACTGTAAACATTCAAAATGTAAACGTCAGCAGTTTTTGACATCTCGTTACCATGGAGACCGCAGATCGATTGGTTCTGACTGGCTCCCGCCTCTCCGCAGGCCACCATCTCGTACAACCAGATCATGCACATGCAGACGGTGGCGCTGCCCGTGCACTACCAGACGCTGTGCGAGAGCAGCAAGCTGTACGACCCGGGGCAGCAGTACGCCGCCCACGTCAAGCACCTGCGCCTGCCCGAGGAGCCCAAGGCCCAGTACCGGTTCGAGCCCTACTCTGCCTCCTCCGCGCCGTGAGTCCTCCCCGCCGCCCTCCCGCTACTCCTAACCGGAGAGCTTCGCAGTTTAGTCGCAACTGAGTCGCTGTGTTCCGGGTGACCAAGGTCGGAACGGAGCCTGGGATAACCGCACTTCGAGTAAAAACCCCAAACGCAATGCTCCCGAATCTGGAACATGGACTGGAGTAAAGAAAAGCTGTTCCGGGTTTTACTCGGTGCGGTTATCCTGCTTACTCAGTAATCCTGCTTCCTGATGTGATGTTATGTGATGTTGTGTGATTATTATATGGTGTTGTGATTATTATGTGATGTTGTGTGATTATTATATGGTGTTGTGATTATTATGTGATGCTGTGTGATGTTATGTGATGTTGTGTGATGCTGTGTGATGCTGTGTAATGTTGTGTGATTATTATGTGATGTTGTTTGTGATGTTATTTGATGTTGTGTGATTATTATGTGATGTGTGATGTTATGTGATGTTATGTGATGTTATGTGATGTTGTGTGATGTTGTATGATGCTGTGTGATGTTGTGTGATTGTTATGTGATGTTGTGTGATGTGTGATTTTGTGTGATGTTTTTGTGATATGTGATGTTGTGTGATTATTATGTGATGTTGTGTGATTATTATGTGATGTGTGATGTTATGTGATTTTGTGTGATTTTGTGTGATGTTTTTGTGATATGTGATGTTGTGTGATTATTATGTGATGTTGTGTGATTATTATGTGATGTGTGATGTTATGTGATGTTGTGTGATGATATGTGATGTTGTGTGATGTTGTGTGATGTTTTGTGATGTTATGTGATGTTGTGTGATTATTATGTGATGTTGTGTGATTATTATGTGATGTGTGACATGTGATGTTGTGTGATTATTTTGTGACGTAGGCAGCCCGCCAGAGTGCGTCACGACAGCTTCAGTGCGGACCGCCAGAGCAGCACCGAGGCTCCGCCCGCCTCGGGGGAGACCCCCGTAGATGGAGGCCCCAGCCACAAGCAGAGGAAGGGTAGGAGACCGAGCGCTCTCCTCCTGCGTGTCTGCCGTACACGCGTGCTCTCTGCCCCCCTGTGAATACGCTGCATCACCTGACCTCTCCTTTACTGTCCCCTCTCATCCCACAAGGGATGGTGTGGGTGCAGGTATTTGTTTTAGCCCAGCACTATGACACCTGATTCAACTAATTAAGTAATCATGGTTTTTAATCCAGACCTTGATGAGCAGAAATCAGGTGTGTTGGTGCTGGGCTGTAGTAAAAGCCTGTACCGACTCTGACCTTTTCGGATAAGACTGAACCCCCCCCCGCTATACCCCATGTCGGCCTGCAGAGGATGGGCTCCCCCTCTATAGCCGGGTTCCTCCTTCGATATCGTCCCACTGGGTAGTTTTTTCTTGCCACCGCTTGAGGGTCCAATGTGGACTTTTTAGTTTTTTTTTTACCTCATGTGATTGAGGTAAAATGTTCGAGGTAATATTTGTACCTCATCTACTTGGGGGGTTCAGGCCTGGTTTTTGTCCTTCTGTTACTCTGCAAAGCGTCTTTGTCTCAGTTTTTGTGTAAGAAGCGCCGTGTGAATAAAATGGCGGAAAGACTTGAGTGTGAAAGCTGGTCGCTGGTTGTTTTTCCCTCACAGTGCGAGGTCACCAGTCCCACAAGTCCTGGCCGACCACAGCAAGCGACACGGAGAGTGTGGGCGCGGGCAGTGGGCTGGAGTCGCCCTCCACCAGCACAGGTACCGCCCCGGCAGGACCAGGCCTGCTCTCCGCTCCGGCCCAAATTACAGACAGAGGAAAGGGGAAAGAAGGAAGGGAAGAACATGGGAATGGAAGAAGGGAAAAGAGAAAGAAAAAACATAATTTGAAGAACAAAAAGGAGATGCATAAATAATATAAATGAATATATATAATACATTTTTACGAAGAAGGTTTTTTGGCCTTCTTTAAATGGTATAAGTTGGAGGAGCATATTTGGGAATAGTGTTTTTATTTATTTGTATACATATACTGTATATGCAGTTTGATGACAGATGATGAAAGACTAATTTGATGTTCTGATCAAGTGATGAACAGATCTTGTGCTGCTCATCTGTCTTCTTAGTGGTGGGGGTAACTAACTTGTTACAATTAGTTAAAGGAGGGGTTTCGGGTCGAGGGGACCCCGTCGTGACCGCGGTAGCGTGGCCTGTGTTGCAGGGGACGTCCGGAAGATCCCGAGGACCGCCTCCACCGGGACCATGTCCTCCAATGAGGAGCTGGACGAGAAGGACGAGAAGGACGGGAACGTGGCCTCCTTCGAGCAGAGTGAGTCCTGCGCTCGCCTCCGCCTCTCTCCTCTGGAGCCCCCGGGAGGGGAACCAGGAGCGCCTCCGTGTCTCATTTCAGGCCGCCTGTGTTCCCCCTGCTGTAAAATCCAGCTACGACCGGCTTGAAAATTGAACTGGTTAAGCTGGTCATAAGTTGGTTGACCAGCTCATACCCAGCTAGACCAGCTTACGACCAGCTGGCTATGAGCTGGTGTTGGTAGCTTGTCTGAGCTGGTGGCTGGTAAATGGTTGGAATTTATATAGCACCTTTATCCAAAGCGCTGTACAATTGATGCTTCTCATTCACCCATTCACACACAGACTCGCACACCGACGGCGATTGGCTGCCATGCAAGGCGCCGACCAGCTCGTCAGGAGCATTTGGGGGTTAGGGACACTTCGACACAGCCCGGGCGGGGGATCGAACCTGCAACCTCCGACTGCCAGACAACTGCTCTTACTGCCTGAGCCATGTCTGGTCAACATTGCTTGAGTTGGTCAAACCATGTCAAGCTCGGAGCTGGTCAACCAGCTACCAGCTGTTTCAAAACTTAGCTTCAGCCATGTTTTTTTAGTAGGGTCGTGATCTAAACCGCTGATCTAGATCTATTCTTGTCAATGGCCATGAGAAGCTGTAATATTTACAGAAACTCTTCACAGTGCTTAGACAGTTAGTTTGCAGCTCCATGGTGACTGTTCCCGCCTTGTGGTGTGACCCGCTTAGTCACGGCGTAGTGAAGTCAGTTTGCCATTTAAAGCTTGCAGTGAAATATCCACAGAAGCGACTACTGCACTTATTAGACTTGGGACCGGGCACTGCTTGGATGGGACTATGTAGCATGAATCGATTAAAATCTATACATTCTTTAAATAAAATATTATGTTAGCAGTTTAGCATGAAATGTGGGGGGGGGGGTCTGTTGTGCATCAGTTTGTTGAATCTGTGGAAAGCTTCCAGCAACACGTATAGTTCTGTACCATAACGCTGAGGGTTTGGCATAAAAATATTAAAATACAGGTTAGCTGTATAAAAACTTGTTTTGTTCCTTGACTACCTATATAATTCTCACGTGACTGTGGTGTAATAACTATAGTAATGTAAGTAAGAGGTAGTGTGTGACTGTAACAGTCAGCAAGGTGACGCTGTTTTGGCATAGTACAGGGCAGTATTCACAATGCTGCATTAGTGAGTAAAGCCCAGAACAGCCCTTTTTACTTCATTCCATGTTCCAGATTTTGGAGTTTGCTTCTGGGTTTAGTTCAGTGTAGTTAGCCAGCGAACTCACTAATGCTGCTTTGTGAAACAAGGCACCGGACCGTACTTTTTGGTAAATGGTAAATGGCTGGTAAAGGTGCTATATATATTTATATAGCACCTTTATCCAACGCCTGAGCCGATGTTTTTTTCTAGGCATAAACGGGATGGAGCCCGAGATCGCGGCGCCCAGCGGACCCTTCCGGAACGTGGGGCTGTCCAAGGCTGCTCGGACACACCAGCTGCGCAAACTGCGCACGCCCTCCAAGTGCCGGGAGTGCGACAGCTACGTGTACTTCCAGGGAGCGGAGTGCGAGGAGGTGAGGGCCACCACCAGGGGGCGCTGCAGGACACCCCAGCTGTTAATAATGATGCGTCGTTTTGTTACTTAGCTGACGCTTTTATCCAAAGCGACTTCGAGTTGATTCGACTAAGCAGGGGACAATCCCCACTGCGGCAATGCCTTGTTTAAGGGCCAAACAACTGTGCTGATCGTATTGTGGCTTGAACCACCGATCTTACCCACTTGGCTGCAGGCTGCCTCCCTGTTAAATTTCAGTTCCAGAACTTTCCATATGCACCTATTATCTAGGGATACTCAGTATCTTGATTATCTGTATGATGCAGAGTTACCTCCAAAGACGGTAATCTGACATCACGATCTGGGCAGGGCCAGAGAGGAATCCAGTAATAGTTTTTGAACATTAGAGGGCAGCAGAAGTTGCTTTTCTACCAGTTCCTGCCAAATGAGATTATTTCAGAAATGTTGATCTAACGGCATGGATTAATTATAAAGTAGTATATTACCTGTGTGTCTGTGGACCTAACCTGTCTGTGGACCTGCTGTGTGTGTCTGTGGACCTAACCTGTGTGTCTGTGGACCAGCTCTGCGTGTCTGTGGACCTGCTGTGTGTGTCTGTGGACCTAACCTGTGTTTACATTTACATTTACATTTTTGTCATTTGGCAGACGCTTTTAATCCAAAGCATAGGTTCTACCATAAGTCAAAGCAGCACATCCAGAACTAGGAAAATACACATGAAATGCTGTTCTAAACATAGTCGTCATCATAAGTGCAATTTTTTTTGTCTGTGGACCAGCTCTGCGTGTCTGTGGACCTGCTGTGTGTGTCTGTGGACCTAACCTGTGTGTCTGTGGGCCTAACCTGTGTGTCTGTGGGCCTAACCTGTGTGTCTGTGGACCTAACCTGTGTGTATGTGGGCCTAACCCGCCTGTCTGTGGGCCTGCTGTGTGTGTCTGTGGACCTAACCCGTGTGTCTGTGGGTGTTCAGTGCTCCCTGCTAACCTGTGTGTCTGTGGGTGTTCAGTGCTCCCTGGCCTGCCATAAGAAGTGCCTGGAGACGCTGGCCATCCAGTGCGGCCATAAGAAGCTGCAGGGGCGGCTCCTGCTGTTCGGCCGCGACTTCTCCCTGACCGCCCAGGGCAGCACGGACGGGATCCCCTTCATCATCAAGAAGTGCATCTTAGAGATCGAGAGGAGGGCCCTGAAGATGAAGGTGAGGAAGAGGAAGATGGAGGGGGAGGGAGGGAGGGGGAGGGGGAGGGAGCGCAGGCTGAACACAGAGACAGTTAATGTGTGCCCTTGAAGCTGGGCTGAGAGCTTCCTGATTGATTGTAAATTCGATTGGATTTTGATTGGCTGTCAGTGTTTTATCGTTCATGCAGCTGGAAAAAAAACCACTCTGAGCGATATCGTTAGTCACCGTCGTTGTCGTTATAGTTATGTTGTGGACTCCGCCATCCACTTGAGCTAGAACAATTTTTAAAACAACTTATAATAATAGTTATCGTTATACGTAGTTACTGTTCCTGGTGCGGTTGGGCCTTAACACTTACTTTATTTCTTGTGTATTTATTAGTGAACGTGTGTGTTAATGAACGCTGTGTCTGTGCAGGGTATATACCGGGTGAACGGGGTGAAGACGCGGGTGGAGAAGCTGTGCCAGGCCTTTGAGAACGGGAAGGAGCTGGTGGAGCTGTCCCAGGCCTCTCCCCACGACATCAGCAACGTGCTCAAACTCTACCTCAGACAGGTGGGCTGTACAGACCAATCAGAGCGGAGGGCTGTGTGACATCGTAGATCTCTGTTCCTAGGGTTCCGTTTTTAAAGTGCTTTCTCTTCAGCGGCCATTTTGTCTGAATGGGCACACTGGCCTTCTATTGAGTATACTTGTATGCAACTCGCCTACTCCATAGTAGGCGAGTGCGCTGATTCGGACACGGCGCTAGGCCCTGTTCCAAACGGGAGAGAAAAAATGCTTGCTTCTTCATGCTCACTCACCTTGATTGGAGGGGGGTAATCCCCCAAAGTCGTCCGGATGTAAGATGGCTGCCACCAGCGAGGGCATTCCAGTCGATTTTCCTCCCTCTGACGGAGCCAACAACAAACATCAATTCAAGCAGCGAGATTACCCAGAACGCAGTGCGACGTACCCTTGGGGTGTTCTGATTCTGTTTTCGATTCCTCTCTGCCCAGCTGCCGGAACCGATCATGCCGTTCCAGCTGTACCACAGCCTGATGGGCCTGGCCAAGGAGAGCCTGAGGGCCGAGGGGCCCGAGGGGGCCGAGGGGCCGGGGAAGGGGCCCGAGCTGGCGGACCGGGGCCCCGACACAGAGCCCGAAGTGCGGGTGCTGGTGGACAAACTGCGGGAGCTGCTGAAAGAGGTGCCCCGGGCCAACGTGGCCACGCTGCACTACATCGTGTGTCACCTGCGCCGGTGAGTGGCCTGTGGCGTAGCGGTTAAGGTAAACGACTGGGCCACACTGGGTCGGTGGTTCTAATCCCGGTGTAGCCACAATGAGATCCGCACAGCCGTTGGGCCCTTGAGCAAGGCCCTTAACCCTGCATTGCTCCAGGGGAGGATTGTCTCCTGCTTAGTCTAATCAACTGTATGTCGCTTCTATAAGAGCGTCTGCTAAATGCCAATAATGTAATGTAATGAGTGGCTCTGTCCGCCGTCACGTTCACACCGGGGGGGCGGGGGCGGTGAACGCACTGCACTTATATAGCGCTTTCTCCAGCGACTATGGCTGCACACAGCGTGTATTCACTCGTTCATACACACACTCACACTGAGACCGGAAGGCTACCATGCAAGGTGTCAGCCAGCTCGTTGGGAGCAATCAGGGGTTAGGTGTCTGACTGATGGACTCTCTGACACTTTAGCTCAGAGGGCCAGGGGTCAGACAGACTTGGTAGTAGTTACAGACCTGGCCTATCTATCTATCTTGTGTGCTAGACAATGTTCATATGTTCATAACCAGTCCCATGTGAATTGTACCTTATCTGGTACCTTATCATGTTCAGTTGTTTGTTGTCTGACCTTGATATGCACGGTTCTGTACGTCGCTTTAGATAAAAGCGTCTGCTAAATGTAATGTAATGTAATATAATGTAATGAATGGCTTTGGTTGTTCCCTTATGCCCCTCCCTATGCCACGCCCTTCCCCTCCCCTACCCCTTGCCCCGCCCTTTGCCCTCCCCCTCCCCCCGTCCCTCCCTTGCCCCGCCCCCCGCCCCCCGCCCCAGGATTGGCGAGCTGGAGGAGGATAATAAGATGAGCCCCAGTAACCTGGGCATCGTGTTCGGGCCCACGCTGATGCGGCCCCGGCCCACGGGGGCCACCGTGTCCCTGTCCTCCCTGGTGGACTACCCCCACCAGGCCCGCATCGTGGAGGCCCTCATCGTCTTCTACCGCCACATCTTCCCCCCGGAGGACGGCGGGCAGGTGGGTCTGAGCTCCGGGGGCCTGGGCGGGGCACGGTGCTCCCAGGAAGTGGGCTATAAGGGAAGTGACCTTTAGTTCTGGGGCAGGGGTCGGAAAGAGAGCCCTGGAGGTCCAGGAGAGCCGCATGGTGTGCTGGGTTTTGCTGTTTCTCGGCACTGAATTGATCAGTGAAAGCAGATGATTACGCAGTTAACTCGCCTCACCTGGTTTCTTGAGTTTGAACCGGTTTCTGGTTTTGAGGCGAAAACAAAAACCACCACACCCTACGACTCTCCTGGACCCAGGCTTTCTGACCTCTGTCGTAGAGAGTGCCCCTAAACTTGAGAAGTGGCAGTGAGCACTGTTAGTATTGTATTACGAGACTGTTGACTTCTGGCCTCCACTGACTCCCACCTTAGCCATCTGCTCATGACCATAGACCATGTTTTAGCTCACAACCCCTTCACTGAAAATGAAAATGCCAAAACAAAAAAATGTATTAGCAATTTTATGAGGATATTGCAACACTTGCTAATATGTATAAATAAATGCCAAATGTATAAATTATTACTGCTGGCAGATTTCCCATTTAGTCCATTTCCAAAAGAAACATCTGTTCTTATTTCTTTTTTTCCCCAAAATTCAGTTTTTTTTGTTTTCTCGGTGTATGGGTTAACGGGGTTAATTGATTGACTGATGTCTGTGGTCATGACGCCTGTTGCTCAGGACGACGGCGGTGCCGGGCGGGGGGAGGGTGACGGACAGGAGGCCTCGGGGAACCTCGGCCAGCCGGACACCGAGGACAAACTGGAGGAGCTCAGCGGTAAGAGCTCCGACTACAACCGCCATTTTCCCTGTCTGAAAACTGATCCCTTTACTGAGTCATACACTCCGGGAAGAAACATTACCGTTCCTCATAATCGGGGGATTAAATCCGGTTCGAACACACCGCCGTGCGCTCTTGTGTGTTTGACCGAGGGGCGGCCTGTAGCGTAGTGGTTAAGGTCAATGACTGGGACAGACGAGGTTGGTGGTTCGAATCCCAGTGTAGCCACAATAAGATCCGCACAGCCGTTGGGCCCTTGAGCAAGGCCCTTAACCCTGCATTGCTCCAGGGGAGGACTGTCTCCTGCTTAGTCTAATCAACTGGATAAGAGCGTCTGCCAAATGCCATTAATGTAATGTAATGTAATGGAGAGCGAGGCGGCGGTTCGGTGACGTTCTCCGTGTTTTTCATTCAGGCGCCTCCGTGTGCTCCTCGGGGTCCCGCGAGCGCTCCCTGGACTCGGACTCGGAGCCGGAGGAGGCGGGGCGGGGGGGCCAGGAGAGCCCCCTCCCCGGGGCCCAGCCGGACAGCGAGGGCAGCACCGAGGAGGACCAGCTGAGTCCCCCGGGCGGCGTGGACCCCCCGAGTCCCGGGGGCCCCCCGGCCCTGCCCGACAGCGAACCCCCCGACGCGGACGAGCCGGAGCAGGACCTGGCCTCCTCTCTGGCCCAGCTCAACACCAACCAGTCCAACAACAAGGCCCCTGCCCCGCTGGGGCTGCCCCTGGCTCGCCTGTGCAAGGGGAAGCTGGCTGCCGCCGGGGATGGCAACAGAGAGCCAGAGTTCGTGTAGGAAACAGCCTGAACAGTTTCGCAGGGAGGAGCTGGGTAATCTTGACGGGTATAGAAATAGCCTGAGCAAATTTTACTGGTAATGAACCCAGTACATTTGTGTAGGAACAGCCTAAGCAGTTTTACAGGAAGGATTCCAGTAAACTTGTATAGAAACAGCCTGATCATTTTTATTTGGAGGAACCCTATACAATTGTAAATGGTTGGCATTTATATAGCGCCTTTATCCAAAGCACTGTACAATTGATGCTTCTCATTCACCCATTCATACACACACTCACACACTCACACACCGACAGCGATTGGCTGCCATGCAAGGCACCAACCCGCTCGTCAGGAGCATTTAGGGGTTAGGTGTCTTGCTCAGGGACACTTTGACACAGCCCGGGCAGGGGATCGAACCGGCAAACCTCCGTCTGCCAGTCGACTGCTCTTACTGCCTGAGCCATGTCGCCCCAATAAATTGTATAGAAACAGCCTGAACAATTTTACAGGGAGGAGCTCTCCTCACTTGCCTGTCAGTGCATTACCGATTTTTAACTGTTTTCGCAATGTGCGCTGTATGACTTTTATGTGAAATTGCTCATTTTTGTGTTTCAATCTTTCAATGTACACTTTGCCTCCCAATTCATATTTTGTCACAGTGCTCCAATGTCAGTTCAGAACACTGAAGAGCTGAAAATATTAGCTATACATTTTGATCGAACAGTGAAGAGATCAGTGACTTAACTGACATTGTACTGATAGTGTCATCGTGGGAGTTCATACAGTGACTGTCACCATGTCGGTATTCTTCAGAGGCAAAACATTACATTGTTCAATTATGGTAGAAGGTTCCAGACACATTGTGAATGGTGGTCTGCTATGAACCTCAAAAATACTGACGCTCTTAGTCAGTTTTAGCTTTTATTTCCACCCACGTCCCCGATCCGGTGATGCCCCTACGTGTCTGGGAAACCATGGTTACTGCCCCTGTATCCTGTCCGACAGGCCCTCCCCTCTCGCAATCTTCTGGAATCTTCTCTGCGGTCGCTCAGTTATTTAGCGTCTGAAATCTTCTGCGGTTAACCGCCTTTCTCCTCCGGCTTCCTAGCACTTAGAGACTGAGAGCGCCGACGGCCAAACGACGGCCAAATGAAGACCTCCAGCACCACTTCGCCGTTCCCTCCCCCTGCGTTTGCTATTAGCCTCTTGCTAATAGCGCAGCAGGGAAACCAAAGTGCCATATGCACTTTCACTCTGTGACGTTCCTTTACCAGGGCCTTCTGCCGTCGTGTTCGTTTTTGAGTTCTTCCGGTTCTTCAGCCGCTCTTCTGCAGTTTTGCCATGAATTGGAAGTAAACTGCGAAAGACGCCCGTGTTCGTAGGCTGAGTTACGCAGTCTGTTTAGTTGCTGTTTGCTAGTGAGTGCTCTGGACTGAGGGAGGTTATCCCTTCAGCCACGGATGACATTATAAAAGCATCTTATTCTTTGATATTTCTTATATTTTTATTTAAGACTATGTGCTCTTCACAATGGTTCAGACTTAAATTGTGTAATGTCGCTGGGAAAATATTTTAACTATTTGTGGATTGGTGAATGTTTTTTTAAAGAAATACATGCCAAATATTTTCTAATGTTTTATAAAAAACTATACCTAGAATAGGATTTCAAAGTTATCATTTTATGTGTTAGCTGTACTGGCTTTGTATAAATTATATTTTTACATGAATGAAAATGTCTGCCATGTCTATAAAATAATAAAAAGTGAGAATGTGAAATTATTTTCACTACTCTTTTACTGACAAACTTGAGTTTTGTTTAATTAATAATATTGGCTGGATCTGTAAAGTGTATACCTTGCAGCTATAACCAAATTAATTATATTGCAGATTTTTGCAATAGATTAAAATTGTTTGTGATGATCTGACCTGTGATGTAAACGGCTGATAACAACTATTGCAGGAAGTGATGTTCTGATAAGCAAATTTAGTCAGAAGAGGAAACGTCTCTGAAGCACTGTTTTCGGACTCTGCAGGAGATGTTTCTTTAGTTTATTAGTTTCGTTTATTTGCACACATTATGAACGAACACAAACAAGTGTTAGAATAGCCTGCATAACGAAACCACAATGTGAAAGTTTAAAGGTCTTGTTACATTAATGGCATTTGGCCGACACTCTTATCCAGAGCAACGTACACGTTGATTAGTCTAAGCAGGAGACAATCCAGGGTTAGGGGCCTTGCTCAAGGGCCCAACGGCTGTGTGGATACCTTAACCACTACGCTACAGGCTGCCCGTCCCCTCGGAACGGTAATAATATAAACAAAAATGGCCGCGTTTCCCGAACGCGTTAAGAACGTTCTTAAGCTAAGAAAGTTCTTAAGAACCTTCTTTCGGGAGGCCTAAGAAGGTCCTTAAGAACGTTCTTAGCTTAAGAACGTTCTTAACGCGTTCGGGAAACGCGGCCAATATCAGGATGGAAAAAATAGTTGATAGAATATTTTGACTATTAGTAAAAGTAATAAACGAGAGTGAGCGTGCCTGTACTAGCATGTAGTGTGTGTGTGTGTGTGTGCGCACGCGTGTGTCTGTGTGTTTTAAAAACTTGGAATCCAAAGGGCCTCAGTAAAACATTAGAGTGGTACTGTACAAGGGAGAGAATATTAACATTGTTGGATTTGCTACTGATGCATGTGCCTTTTGCTCCAGCTTTTCTTTTTTCCAGTTTTCACAATAACCGGTATGCAGGCAAATTTATACTGTGGCATATTTATAATGTTCACCACAACATTTCCGTATGGACCTGTCAATAGGCACCATCCTCTCTCTTCAGAGGGTAACGTTATTTCACTAACAGCTGAAGGAATGCCATTCTTTTGGAAAACGAAGGTAAGGAGATTATTGTTTTTCCATAAGTACTGCTAATACTTTAATGTTTTCCATGTGCAAGGATGTGTCACAGCGTTGCAAAGGGAGGGAATTTTCCATGAAACCTGTTTACCTGTAACCTGTTTAAGATGAGTTTAAGGAAGGCAATTACATTTCACATGGGTAAGATGGGTGTTTGATACCTTTTTGTCATTAAATAAATGAAATGATATAAAAAACTAGCCTTGGTCAAGCAAGTCAATTAAAAAGTGTATCAGTTTTGTGAAAGGATGAAGTTAGTGGACACACAAATGGAGTTTACCGTTGGTTATGTCGAATATTAAGCTTTCTCACCTTAAAGTAACTTATTTCCTGCTTTCTGGAGCATTAAAGCCACATTAAAGCCACAATAAGGTTAAGAACTACAAGTCATTTACACCAGCGATAAAAGTCATTTTAAATTAAAATGTCTTATATTTGTACATCTCCAAAAAGACGGATTTATGAAAATAAACTCCGAAAGAAAATAAATATTAAAGGTGAAAGTGACTCTCTCTTTGGGGTGTATGACTTGAATTTAAAAGCTAAAAGAAGAAGTATTATCAGTTCACTGAGTTCAGACTAGGCTTAATGGGTAACCAGTATGGTAATTTCTGGTGATTTGGTGTACCTCTGTTTTGACATTTGAGCCGAAAAGATAGTGCGAACGTGACACTGCTTTGCATATATTGCGAAAACGGAAACAGTGGCCGACTGGTCATAAAATTAAGCACAGTAACAGCAAGTCACGAGAATAAAGTCCAGTATAGAAGGGAAAGAGCCTTGACGGAGTTTTCCCCCGGTTTTTTCATTACACACGTGTTATTGCGTCTTTCTCACATGGACCACACCACAGGTAGAGCAGCAAAGGCATACAGTTCAGGCAACACAGGCTACTACTGTCGTGACCCAGTGGTACAAGTGAGGGCACAGAGCGACGCACTGGCACCAATTACATTCTTTGTTTAACCAGCTCAAGCTATGTTTCGAAACGGCTGGTAGCTGCCCATTTCAAGATCGTCATAGCTGGATTAGCCTTAAACCAGACCACATGGACATTTGATCCGAAAACGAATACTTTCTGTATCTGTCAATTTGCATCACCCACTGCTCCCTCCTCGCGCTTTCCTGCCAGCGTCAAACAGATTGATTGGGCGATATTTGGTGGCCGTATTACGGTTCAGCAAAGAACGCAAGTCTGCATTATCTTCGGACGTTAACTGGTCCTCACCCACTGTGTGCTAGATTCTGATAAACGCGAGCAGAACCGGGCATGTAATGTAATGCAACGAGGGCGGAGTTAAAGTTGAAGCAAAATGTAGCCTACTTAAGTGTCGGAATGTTTTGCGGCAGGATGTGGATAATTGATCGTGTGGATAATTGATCGTGTGCTGTTATTTTGGATTTTTTGCAAGCTGTGGGGACATCGGAGCCATGGTAATGTACATTACTGTTCGGAACTGGGTTTTAAAACCAGCAATATTTCGCCAATATTTAATTTTATTTAAGGTTGCCTGCTGTAATATTTGAAATGCATTTTTCAGCGAAATATCGAAATCATCCCATAATTGTCTTTGATTGCTTGGTGTGCTAAAATACTTGCATGAAATAAGTTAAATGTCATTTATGTGTTAAGATTCCTTTTATAGGCAAATAGACTGCATTTGTTCAGAAACGGGTAGGTACATTTCAAGCGTCGTGTTTACTTCAAAGCTGTGCAACTACTAAATTTAATACTACCGGAACTGTCGCTGGTGTGGATGACCAATTATTTATCAGTGTCAATGGTGTTACGATATGGTCAGGTAAACTGTCAGTAAACCCAATCCCATCTTTGCGGGTTTTTTATTTTATATTATTCTTATTTTACTATGATACAGTGCTTTTTTAAGCATCTCTTATTCGTACCCCAGTGTAGCCAGTTTATGCCATTGTAAAACGCCCAGTGCTCCAAGAGGGATCAAATGTAGCATCTCTCAGAGTATGGCAGAGTTAATTTCACTGACCCCTTTTGAACCCCCTACAGAGAAAGGTTTCTTGAATGGTCTGCATTCATGTAGCGCCTTTATCCAAAGCGCTGTACAATTGATGCTTCTCATTCACCCATTCACACACACACACTCACACGCCAAAGGCGATTTGCGAGGCACCATGCAAGGCACCAACCAGCTCGTCAGGTGCAATTGGGGGTTAGGTGTCTTGACACTTCGACACACCCAGGGTGGGATCGAACCGGCAACCCTCCACTGCCCCATTTTGTACTACAATTTTTAACACCCCTATGGTAGGTCATACCATTTCTTGACTGTTGAACTTGAGCAAGCTTGACCCACTCATTACATTACATTACATTACATTACAAGGCATTTAGCAGACGCTCTTATCCAGAGCGACATACAACGAAGTGCAGATCAAACACAAGTACAAGTACGAAGAGGACCTGAGAGGAAAGTACAGTTCCGAGTCCTAGTGTAACCATAAAGATACAATCATTAGCATGTTTGTATGCTCAGAGAGAATTTACTTCAGGGTTTAAATTATGGGGGAGCCTGGGAGACCCCCCCCCCCAAAAAGAAAAGTCAAACTCTGCTTCCAGTCCCAGTAGAATGAAGCATATCTAAGCCTAGTGGCTACGCTAGCATATGATCCCCTGTTGTGCTAGAGGTGTAAGATTAGGTCCCCATGTGAGTCTTCTTGTGAATGCTGTAATGTCTAATCCAGAGGAAACAGCTGACTCCCTTGGTGTTGAAATACAACGGCACTTCTTAGCTTCTACGAGAAAAGTTGCGATTACAGTAAAATGAGGATTTGCTGGCTTGTTTCACACCTCAGAGTGAGTGTGAATTTTTAGAATGAAAACACTCACTATCTGTAAATAGTGGCAGTGTGTGTTTGAGGGGGCTGTTTTGTAGCACGTCAAGTGCTGTTCTGCTGCATATTTGGGCCCCAAGGATTGAAGGATTGAATCCTTGGGGTGTCATAGCTGCCTGGGGGCATGTTCAATGAGTGTTCAATGTGGGGGGGCGACATGGCTCAGGCAGTAAGAGCAGTTGTCTGGCAGTCGTAGGGTTGCTGGTTCGATCCCCCGCCTGGGCTGTGTAAAAGTGTCCCTGAGCAAGACACCCAACCCCCAAATGCTCCTGACAAGCTGGTCAGTGTGAGTGTATGTATGAATGTGTGAATGCATCGCCATCGGTGTGAGTGTGCGTATGAATGTAAAAAATAAAATAAAAAAAGTGTTCAATGTGCCTCATTGCTCTCTAGCAACGCCTGCTGGTCAGTCAGATGCCTACAGCTTGCTTGTTAAAGCTGAATATGAAGCGTCTTCCTCCACCTAATGGCTTGTCGGCCATGTTGTGAAAAGAAGCAGCGAGTGAGATTGTGTGTTTCACAGGGGAATGTGTGTGTGTGTGTGTGTGTGTGTCTCCTACATCAGCTGTGGACAGGAATGCAGCTACCAGCAATTGGGCATTGTGAACTGGAGAGAAGATGGGGGTGGGTCGGGAATGTAAAAACTGTCATTGATTGAGGACAGTTGGACCAGGCTTTTGCACAACTATGTCATTGTAAATGATTGTAGGTGTTGATTGTAGGTGCTACAAACGAACGTTCGGTACAGTCAGTCCCCGTAAGAAATTACCCAAAAAAGTACCCGAAGTGAAATTGTTGCTTTCTCTTGATTGGAATGTAAATGAGAAAATAAGAAAATAAGAAAATAATTTTGAATATTCTGATATTCTCTCTGGCTGCACGAGAAATAGAGGCGCAATACTCTCGTATCAAAAATGTATCTAGTTTATTGGATAAACTGTGATGGGGACACTGAGCTGTAGGAGTCCCCATCTTTTGGATGAGGCATTAAACTGAGGTCCTGACTCACTGTGGCCATCATTGATCCCATGACACTCATTGGAAAGATAATGGTAATAGAATAATAATAATAATAATAATAATAATAATGGAATTATTCTCCTTCTTCTTGTTATTATTATTATTATTATTATTATTATTATTATTGTTATTATTATTAATTTATTTATTTATTTATTTATTCTTATTTATTTTTTATTATTTAAAATACATGACGTTTCAGTCTAGACGCCTCGAGACTGGAACATTGTGTATTTTATCTATTAAGCTATGGGTATATTTTCCATAAGAGAGTGCCTCTCTTTACCCTAATGCATAAACTTACAGTAGGTCATGTAGAAGTACAATATCTCCAGTCACACTGCACAAATGCATACTGAAGGAGCCAGCTAGACACAAATGGGCTCGTGGGAAAAGTTCACTTTACAAATGTTTACTAAGAGCTGTAATGCTATAGTTGCCATATCCCTGGTCCCTATCCGTTTAGACAGGATAATTATCCTCAAACATTATCCGCTGTTAAATCCCAGTTTGCGTAACACAATTGCGTAACGGCTACCAAAAGTCACCACGTAGCGGGGAGGGAACTAAAGTAATGAAGTAATCCCCTAATTACAGAGCACTTTGTCACGTCAGCAATCCAATCAGATCGGATAACAGTTAATGTTACCTTGCTGTTCAACCTGTGCTCTTGCCCGAGATAGCAGCGTCTTTGCCAACAGTGACAAAATCCAAAAGCATTTCGGTCCTCGAGCTGCTCGTCAGCATAAAAATAGCAGACGCTCAGATAAAGCGGCGAGCCCGCTGTATTAATGATTAGCTTAGAGGCGTATGACACGGGGAGTACAGAAGGCGCTGCTAATCTGTCCGAGAAGCTCGTTCGGTATCGCCAGGTTTAAGGAGGCATTGCTGTGACACAGGCACCGGGGACAGGATCCTACGTGCAGTCTGCTGTTTCAGTAGACCTTTCCGGAAGGCAGCCATGCGTTCCTTTCTAAGGTCCTCTGTGCTCGTCTCTCTCCTGCTACAGACCGTGGTAAGCCACACCAACTGTGAACACTATGGGGTAGAGCAGTGAAGATGTTTTTTTTGGGTCAAGACAAAGCTTTGTGTTCTTTGTTTGTTGGTTATAAGATTGCTTAATATTTTCCAACAGTGTGTATTCAGTGTGACTTTTTGTAATCCTGACAGTGCTGTTGTCTTGAAAAATTGTAAAAAGAATACAAATGCTGTAAAGTTCTATACTTTGGCAATGAGCTAAAAATGTAATGTAATGTTTTGTGTGTCTAAAATCGAAAGGTTAATTTGAAGTTTTACAAAAAGAATAGATGAAAATAAAACGTAATGGAAGCGTGTTTGTGTGTGTACGTGTGTGTTCATGCCTGCATGTGTGTGTGAGTCTCGTATGTTGTGTATCATGTAACCGATCTTCCATACCCTCTACCTACAGGCAGCGAAGGAGGACTGGCAGTCAGCTCAGACCATTTATGAGTTCTCAGCCAAGGACATCGATGGCAACGAGGTTTCCCTGGAGAAATACAGGTGTGCCAACTCAACCGGACACAACCGGGACACACGCAGTTCAAACAGCAGGACCTCATCCTCCTAAGACCTTACAAATAATTATGTTCCCCTCTGCTCTTAATCTCGAGAACAGTATATTCTACTATGCTGAAAGCCTACTCTACAAGGGACATTAAATAAAAATGGAATAAACATAATATTATCATAAATATTTTCACTGCAACATTTTTGTCATCCAAGACACTTGTATTATGTCAAGAAACGTAAAAACTTTTTTTCTGTAGGTACAGAGCTATCCATACCAGGAAGTCAACTAGAGTTTATTTCCACATTGTATATTATAAAATATTTCCATATTTTAAAAACATTGTATATTATAAAATATTTCCTGTCTATGACTGCGGATGAGTTGGGGTTTAATGCACCGCTGGCTTTAAACCAACACATAGACCAGGCTGTGGCGATCAGGCAAGGAAAACACAATACACAGATCAAATAATTTCATTTTTCAAGTATACAGTTTGCATATGTATATTCGCCCTGCATATGAAGTGAGAGTAATCTGCTTGCACTCCACATGCTGGTATAGAGCCTTGAGCAAGTGTTGGTTTTATTTACATTTATTATATGAAAGTTATTCTCTTCTTCTACACAGGGGCTTTGTGGCCATCATCACAAACGTGGCCTCCCAATGAGGCAAAACCCCAGTAAACTACTCTCAGTTTGCGGAGATGCACGCGAAGTATTCTGAGAGAGGTTTACGCATCCTGGCCTTCCCGTCCAACCAGTTTGGCAGGCAGGTACGCACTCCGGACCGTCATCCGGCAGGGGCTGAAACCCTCTCTGGGCCTTATCTGTATGAATAAGAACAGAGAGGGATCCTCCGTTGGGTCCTACCTGTCTAACTAAGATCAGAGAGAGAGAGAGCCTCTGTTGGGTCTCATCTGGCTAAATTCCCTCACTGCAGGAGAGGGAAGATCTACTTTAAACAGCAACACTGAAATGCTTAACCCTTGTGTTGTCTTCAGGGTAAAAAATGACCCACCACTATGTTTAACAGCAGAGACAAACCCCTGAATGATCTTTTTCAACTTAAAGTTTGTGATGAATGACAGGTTGTTTCTTCATGCAAAATAGATTTGGGTTTAAAAATTTTATCCTTAGGGGAGTATACAGAATGTTAAGATTACACAAGGGTTAACTGATGCAGCCAGCTTTTACAGTAGTGTACAGTGATGATTATACACTTAACACAATGAAGATAAATCAGGAACCAAGTACTATTCAAGTATTTATTTCATGTAATATTGGTTCATGTAGATGAAAATAAGTAAACAGATAACAATATATTGTAAAAAGAAAATAGTCTCTTGGAGAAAAAAGTCTATATAGTGTGGCCACCCTTTGCTTTGCATTTAATCGTTCACATATTTTTGTATTTCTTCACTCGTTAAACCATTCCATATGATGTTACAACAGATTTATTCATCTTGGTATCCAGCAAATCAATCAATCAGATTAAGGTCTGGACTTTGAGAGGGCCAAGTCATAACTTTTATGTCACCAGATGAGTCTTGTAATCAAGTGACCAACCGGCATCATGTAATGCTACAATGCGGCTATGAACAATCTCAGAGAGCTCCTTCCGTCGTGCCATCGTGTTTAACACTGTGACACTGCTCAAAGTTTGTGTTACCTTAAATACTGGAACAACTGACCGTCAGAAGTCATTTTGCAGAATAATGTTGCTTCAGACCAGTTTAAACAAATTGTTTAACATCAACAATCATGGAATGAGCCTTCAAACATGCATTCATGCTATGCTCTGCTTATTAGTCATACTTTTACCCCAATGTAATTGTGGGAATGATTTTTTTTGTTCTCATTGCCTACAATAGTATTATCAAAAATAAATTTTCACCAAAACATTTTTAAGAAGTAATATATTAGGTGGTGGTGTATAATCATCACTGCACACTACTGTATATCTTATATGCAGCATAGGTCACTAATTCATCCTGTTGCAGAAGCCAATTATGCCAGCTTAGTTCTGTGAAACTATAGGTATGTAGATGTGTTTCACATATTTAAAGGCAAAACTACGCAAAATAATTCTTGCATAAACATAAAAGCGTACCCCACACTTTTGAATTGCCAATTGTGCTACACAATGACCACAGTGCTACTGCAAACTAAGAACTATTTCACACCATACGGTACACACAGTACTACAGGTGAGAGCTAGTGCTGATCAAAGGTGCCAATTAGAGTGTTCAGTGAAGAACATTCTAAGCGCGTGTTAAAGGGTTTGAGGCCTGCCCTGTGCAGACGTGGCCGACTCGGGCTGAACCTCGCCTTATCTTCTCAGGAGCCGGGAACAGATCAGGAGATTAAGACATTTGCCCAGTCCTACAACGCGAAGTTCGACCTCTTCAGTAAGATCGACGTGAATGGGGCAGACGCCCACCCCCTGTGGAAGTGGCTGAAGGAGCAGCCCAACGGCAAAGGAACCCTGGGAAAGTGAGTTTTAGATTATCCTAATTTACTGCTACTGGGTGTGTCAGGGGCAGGTGGGAGCTTTTTAAAGCCTGGGGTTAAAAGCTCTAGTACTTTAAAATACCCCCACAGGATTTATTATCTGGGTGACATCATCATTATTTCAGTGGCTTAAGCTAAAAATAAAATTGAAATTAAATGAAATGAAAAATAAGTATTTTTGAATGACATGCAAAATCAAGATTTGATCAAGTGGCTGTGTGCCTGGAATAGCAAACCATTATCTTATTATGCAACTACTGACCGTACCCTTTCTCCTCATCCTTAGCTACATCAAGTGGAATTTCACCAAGGTAAATATTTTTGTAACGCTACACACATTAGAAATCCTGGAAGTAAACAATAGTTACAATAAACATGGCTGGGTTAGGATTTAGCCATTTAGTGGATTTGTGCTTCTCAAGGTTATGGCTTCCATAATCTGGTACTTTGCAGTGCACTCTCTACATAATGACTGCCATTTTTAAGAAGCTGAGACATTTTGTCTTTTGTGTTTGATTCTGATTCTCAAGTTTATTATCAAAACTCTCACATCAGCCCATTTAGCTGGTAGAAGCAGCGCCTGGTTATAAATTCTGATTAGAGTGGGAGTTCCCTTTGTAGCATTTTATCAGCAACCTAGAAATGAGTTATAGCTTACAGTGTAATCACAATACAAGAGGATCGATCACTTAAATGGTGTAGCAGCAATATATTTAGCATAACGTTTATATATTACAGGTGAATTCATTCGTCCAGATTAATACATGCGTCCCAGAGAATTTATTTTTATTTTTATAGTGTCCATACTCTGAGACGATTTGTGTTGTTGACCGCCTATGTTTTTCTTGCTTCACATTGCAGTTTCTCATAGACAGAGAGGGGAAAGTCGTGAAAAGATACTCACCAATGCAGGACCCGAGTGTAAGTAAAAGACACTGTCAAATACTGACCCTGAGAGGCGGCCATTTTGATGCCTGTTGGCATACCCAGAATCCTGCCGGCAAACTGCTGATCAGCCTCGTACGCTCCACTGTGACACCCAGTGTTTTCGCCAGGGAAGTGTGGCGTGACTGACGGGCTTAATTCCCCTTTATAACCTTTCACGTGCTCATGTTTGCGAATGCCAGAGCCTCGTAAAAGCGCAGCCTTGTTCCAGGGACACGCCGGGGAGGGTGTTTGTGTGAGACGGGCAGGGTGGCACAGAGCACAGTCTGTCCTGAGATGCCCAGCTGTGGAGGGGTCGGTGGGTAGAGGCGGGAGAGGTGCCACCCATCCCAGAACTGGCTCCAGGCCTGTGGACAACACAGTCCTTGTTCCTCCCGACCCACACATTTTTATAAACACGTACAGGGCGTCCCGTCTAGCGGAAACTGGCACTTGCAGCCAGTAGTGAGTGTCCGTGGGTGGGCTGACACCCTTTACACCAAAACTGTTTCAAAACAGTGTGGTGCCGGAGAAAGAAGGGACCTGGAATTTGTGCTAAATCAAAGGCAACACTGAAGTTACTGAAATGTGTTTGTATTCAAATTATATCTTTCTATCATTTGCATATTCATGAAGTCATTATACACATTGACTGCATATAGACATATAACATATCATGTTCAGAAGAATTAAAATGTGTTTCTGTGGAAGCAAAGTTCACCCATTTGTATGGGCTTTGTCACGGGTACAGAGATTTAGGGTATTTGTTGTTTGTGGAAGCGTTATATTTATCAAGCTATGCTATATAAGCTATTTATCATATCATGACTATGCAACAACATGACTAGGCATATTCTGGGGAATGCTTTGCAGAATTGCTGAACTTTGTACCACAAAGATTCAGTTCATCTTTGCCAATTGCTTAATCCAGCCAGCTCAGGGAATATGATGACCCATTATGACTAATTTAACCCTTTATTTTACAGGAAGTAGAAAAGGATGTCCTGAAATACCTGTAACCCCCCAAAAATGACTGTGCCATCATCGCTCCTCTGACTCCGCCCCCGTCATCCTGCTTCCGTCCTCTCCCTTGGCCTGCTGGGAGCCGGTGTGTCCGTTCCCCCAGACCAGTGACGGCCTGTCCGCAAACCCGCTCGTCGGACGGGACAGGCCTGATGATTCGGCGTGCACCCCCCCTGGGAAGGCGCCTGGCCCCCGGCCCGACCATCCGAGAGGACCCCGACCCTACCCTTCACTGCTACTTACGCCTAATAAGTTCCGTCAGAAACAACGTGTATAGCTGAAAGCGCATTTCCACTTTAATGTGAACAATAAAAAGTGTCAAAAGCGATGTTTTGCCGTCTGTTGAATTTTCTTTGTTGGTTTAAAATGTGTCAATTAAGAGATGAACTACCATTCATACACATAGTTCATATAGCAATGTGCTATATATCAGTTATTTATTAAAGTGAGATTGGTACAATATTTTAGCTATTTACTTCATATATATTATTTTGTTATGTTACATATGAACGCTTATGTCATTAAATCTGCTTGTGGGCCGGTGGCGAAGGCATTGAACTTCATTTTAAGGCCAATACATTTTATGTATAATGCTTCTCTCTGGCAGAGGAAGAGCTTCCTGTGAAAATGGTTTCCCTTTAATAAAAACAATTAAAGCAATCCTATTGAAATTAAGACTAGGAACTATCTGATACATTTACAATGTATTCAACAGCACTCTCTTTTTAAAGCCACTTGGTCAAAGGTTTATGAACGTATTCTACACGATCTGTACTGGATACATTAGCTCGTATGAAAGCCTGGACGTACAAGTGCATACACTTTGATATTAGCTCATTTAAATTGACGTGGAAACCGAAAATGTTGATTAATATGCACTATCCCTGGTAAATAAATAAAATAAACAATACAATGCTCGGAAAACATTCCAAGTCTGCAACGCCCCCTTCTGTCCATGCTGCAAATAAGACAAGATTTTCGAAGAACAATCAGATGAGATTCGAAAAAATCGAAATGTTTATGATAAAAGTCCCCACAGGAGATAGATTTCGATTTAGGCACTGCTTTCTGTTCAGTGTAAGCACGATGCATTCGTTTGAACAAGCACATGATTGTTGCAATAATTTACTTAACTTCATGACGTCGGTGGAGCACTCAAGTTAAAGAAGGGGGAAGTTAAGAGAAGATGAAAGTTAGGAGAATAAAAACGTCGTGAAATAACGACCGATGAGTTTATAATCAAACATTTTGTCAAACAGCCAACAAAAAATTATTCTAACGATGAAAATGCTGTTGTGGCGCCCTCTACTGTGTAGCCTTGACGGGATGTCTTACAAAAGGGAGTCTATTCGTCAGAAGGTACAGGATACAATAACTTAATTTTGCGTTTATGGAAAAAATGAGAGACGAATGACTGAATGACGTCAAGCTATTGAATTGCATGATAAAGGTGTCTGGCACCAATAACGTGCACGGCTTCCAACTAAAATGTATTTCGCATGTGTCTAGGTAAAAGGAAACGAAGCGCAAGAACTGGAACAAAGAAATAATAAAAAACTTAATAAGTTTAAAATCCCATTGCTAATATCCTCATAGATACTTTTAAGCCAAAAAGGTTGGCGTGCGTAGCAGTGTTGTGTCAACAGCTTCAAGCTTTAGTTAGACTTTATTTTTACATATTCATTATTCAAGGCCTGAGGTTTAACTTAAGAACTACTAATGAAATATGGAAATGCAATTCTCTCTTTTGGCTTTTGTTCTTCTCTTGTCATATAAGACATGAATATTTATTTCGTTTTTATTTAGAAATTTGATTCAGCATAAACCCCCCCCTTGAAATGACTCACTGAGGTCCTGAAAGATTCAGATACATGCAATGCAATATAAAGTTCCTATCATAAGAATAAACTAAAACAGGAAGACAAATCTAAAAACATTTGAGGGTTTTTCCTCCAACTAGGGAGTCGTTTACATCATACGCTATTTGGGGGCTTAGGGATGATATTATTTCCCTGGTCTCTTCCCTTCTGTAAAGCGTCTTTGTGACAGTCTACTGTAGAAAAGCGCTATACAAATAAATAAACAAATTGATCTAAGTTAAATCAGTCTTCTGTTCTATCTGGTGAATCTTTTAGTCATAGCCTCTGCTGTCACACAGTCGATAGAGCCGTGTCTCCCCCACAGTACTGTATAAGTTCTACAGCTCTGTGGTGTTCCCTTGTATGCTCTCCTCAGCTCTTGTCATACTATGTGGCCCAGTCAACTGTTTTTGCTGTTCTGGTTTCCTCCTTCCCGGCACCGGGGAGCTCACGTCAGGGTTTTTTGAAGGGGGCTTGTCTGTCATAGCCTGAAACCCGCACCGCTTTGATCCGGGGGATTACAAATAGGGTCTCCGATGTGTGGAGCTGTCACTTTGCCGAAAGACGAGAGATATCCACGGCAACAACTGACTTCCAAATAAAAAAAAAACGGGAAGAAATCAATGTGAAAGAGAATACCCCCCATGACTGCTTACAATGGTGCACTGAATGGCAGATGCTTTCTTTAGATGCAGTCACATCCAGATGGTCGTACTGTCTGGTTCTTTATATTGACACGGTCGTGTGCCATCAATATACCCATCCTGGTGTGATCAGCAGGCTATATCAGGCACATTTTTCTATCCTGATAAAAACAAGAAATAAAAACTTGTCCTGTGATTAATAACACTATTTTCTGATTGGATTCTGGTTGTTATCATGTGGTAAGTCTGTGGTCAATTTAGAAACAAATTGTATTAACAAGTGTAGAATAAAACAAATTAATCAGTATGTAGAATAATAGGCGTTAGGTAACAAAATTTGACAAGACGTAATTTTATTCGCGTCCATCTCCTCATATGATGACGTAAAACCGTACACTTGCTTTTACCAGGCAAGTGTGACGTATAACCCATGGAGAGCTCTGGCAAAGAATGAGTCGAAAAGAGAAACACAACAGGACAGCAGCATCTAGCGAAGACGGTACCGTGTGCGGCTGAGTGACACGGCACCGATGAAAACAAGGCATACACAATTAAGGATTGTCCGCCTGCTTTCATTTTAATTTGGTCCATGTCTGGTTCAGTTAATAATATTGCTCCGACAACGCGTTCACATTTTGTCAATATTTGCACGATTTCAGTGGATATTTCATTCGGAAGCTTCAACCTGCTTGTTTTTGGATTCTGAATGGAAGCTGCAGCAGAGGGAGCGGCGAGCCCGTCGGTGGCCGCCGAAGGGAGTCCGTTAACTGGAGCTGTGGCGTCTGATGAGAGCGAAACTGTCATCGGTGTCAGCTACGGAATGGACGCCGGGGATATAGGTAAACAGGCATTAGTTATTTTTTCCAGATTCTCAAAAACGGCTATTGATGATAATGAGGCCAACTCGCTCGCGTGTAAGCAGCAGTCAATTTTCAAGGAATCGCAGCTAGCCAGCCAGCTAGCCGCTAGCTAGCCTAACGTAAAATAACCTTCCCTTTTCAGTGGGGAACGCCTGCGAAGGCGAGTTGTTAAGAATGCATGCTTGGTTATAGGTACAGTTTGCTACATACCGTGCAAATTAGCAAGCAAGTAACGCTGTTTGTTTGAATTGATAACCACAGTTTTTCAATAATGGCTAGCAAGATAATATTTGCAAATCACAACGTAAACCTAACGTCAGACAGCCTCTTCGTGTGTATTATTTTGACAAGCTCGTTAATTTTCAATAAAATAAAAATCATCAACTGGAAGCATGCACGTCAATAAACGTGTGATGGACTGCACATTTAACTTAATTTAACATTAGCCAGATAAACTTAGCTAGAGTAATACCATAAGGCATAAATCGTACCGAATCTTCCTCGTCAGCTATTAATGCAGCTAACTCAGCTAGCTTGCCTGTATTGGAGCGTTCTATGAAGAATGTTGGCTTAATATTTAGCTAATTGTGTGCGTTGTTAATTAGCTCGCTAGGTAAGTTAGCTCGCTAAAAGTGGCTTTGTAGACATGTGGCTCGTTGCTTATTTGTTATCAAAGTCAATATTTAACTTGAAATTGGAAAATTTGTTGTCTAACAAGTAATCTTTAATTGGCACTAACGTCATTAGCTGGCTAAATTGGTCTTGGGAGATGGCATTATTGATCAATAATTCGAGTCAATTAAATATTGACAAGCGAACCAGGCAGTTAACGTAGGCTATTTCTAAACCTTCAGTTTTCAAATGAACATAAACATGCTGTAGATTTGTAGATGGCTTGCCAACTTGCTATGTGTGTAATATACACCGCTATATGGCCATTGGCTATTATTAAGCATCCTGTAAGAATTCGCTAAGGACATACTGTTACCACCTTCAGTAAGATCATTTTCCTGCGTGTTCCAGTTGTTAGTTTGAAGTATTATTCCAATCGTAGCTACGCCTGTAAGGTTTGACCTGATATTGTCATAAATTCTTCTCACTATGCAGTGCGCAATTGCATTAGTAGCGCAATTGCAATGGTGTTTTGAACGGGTTGGTTCTGACACAAGTTTCACCTGGGTATATGGTCGTATTTTTAAGTGGCCGTTTACTCTTTCAAATAATGTGTTAATTAATTGGTTGGATACTACACAATTTGTGGACAGAGTGTCAGTGCAGTATTCTGCTGAAATTCATTGAAGTTTCCGGCTCCTAGTAGGAGCCGTGTAGCACCGGAGGAGTTGGCGTTCTCGATGAAAGAACACTGGCATCTGTGGCATTCCACGTTCAGTGTTCCAACAGGAAACGGATCGGCAGAACTTCGCCTCCGGTCTCGCGCTGTTTACTAAGCACCATTCTGTGCCATCCAAGGCTAATCCCGTTTTCTGACGCATCTCTGCGCTTACGTCTCCGCGTCCCCCCGGCAAGGTGTCGCGCATTGGAACATTGAGCTGCAGGCAGCGCAGTTTGAGCAGATCTACTGTGATGTGCGGGACTAGAACAAGTTTCACCTCCTAGTGTCAGAATGTCTGTTAGTGACCCTCTGGGTAGTTGTGTTGCCTTTCTCTACTTTAGATGTAGAAAGTCAAGAGTCAACACAGAGAGTTGTTGGCAGCAGGGTAGGTTAAAATCAGTGGTTCCCAAATAGACTACCTACCTGACAAGTATAACTATAGATTAACATTGATGATTGCTTTGATAGATAATTAAAATGAATTTAAAATTTCAACACATCAAAACAGCTGCATGCACAGCATATGTAACAAGGGCAGTGCTTAAAAGCAATGGGAAGTGTATGATGGAACCTGCAATGAAAACAACAAAAAAGGTTTTGCTTTTTGTATTTATCTCAAAACCCACTGCAGCCCCACTCTTGTCACAAACTGTTGGCCATCAGTTTGGGAAGCTCTAGACCAGGGATCATCAGATCATGGTCCTCGAGGTCCGAGGACTGCTGGTTTTCCACCCTCCCTTTACCTGGGAGTCAGGTGTGAAGTCTGGCCACTCAGTAGAACTAATTATTCAGCTAATTACCTGGGAGAAAAGAAAACCAGGGCCAGATTTGGATTCAAGGTCCAGATTTGATGATGGCTGCTCTAGGTTAAGAGCAGGGCAAAGGGCTGCATTGCTGCAGGTGCAAATAGGGGAAAACGTCAGGAAAAAATGGAAGGAAGAAGGAAAAATGAGGAACTCCCTGTAACACAGCCTAATGCAATGCACCATGTTTCTTTGAACGTTTTTGGTACTCAGACCCTCGTCAGAAAATTACGATACCGAAATGTTACATTTCATGACATGTATTTGGCACTTTAATCCAATGTGACGTACGTACAGTAGTAGGTGCACGCCGAAGGCGATTATAAGAACCGCAGGTCAACTACAGTTGCAGGAAGCACTGGGTTAAAGGGACAGGAGGGGAAATGATGACGGCATTATTCAGTGTTTCGTTCAGGTGGTGGGTCTTGCCCTCTGTGTCCAGCTGGGACACGGAATCCTCGTGCCCACCGCATGCCAGAGCGGTGTCGGTTAAGAACGTCCGGAGCGTATGAGGACCTGTGTGACTTTAACATTTCTCCGCCCCCCCCCCTCCATTTTCGTCTTCTGTTTGCATATTCCCGCACGTCCCCTTCAAGTGACTCAAACTCTCAACAAAGACCCGAGACGGTGTCGTGAAAGGCGGTGATTTCACGTCGCCGCACGGGACGCCAGTGGCTGATTGCAGTGAATCAGAGCGCATTCACGCTGCATGAGAGCGTGCGTGTAATGGTCCTCCCATCCTGCTGCTTCTATGCAGTGCGCCCTCGAGTGCCGAATCCAGTTCTGTTCACCCGGCAGCTTCATCGGAACCGCCGGGACCAGCCAATTAATTAAACTGCTAAGTGTGCGACTCCATTTGGGGAGGGTGCTAAGGCTGGGAGATGAGGTAGCCGCCAAGGGCCCTCGCTGAACGCTCTGGCCCGCGTCGATTCAGCTGCGATATTTTTATTGGCCGCGTTGCTGTGCTCACAGTTGGTGTGTCGGTAGTTGTGTAACTGCAATGTGCACCACACAGCCAAAATCAAAAAGACCCATCTTGAATCTCCCGAGCATAAAAACCTGCTCTTTGAAAAATCTATATTACCCATTATCTATCATTCATGTTTGATGCTAATTGAAAACACCCCTTTGACCTGTCATGATAATGTATCATGAGAAGTTATAAATAAAATAAAAAAACCCTGAAATGTAAGTACCCGTAATGGTTTCTGGCCTCCTTGCAAGTTATTTTGTTTAGTGAATCAAATTTCTGCGATATGGTAGTGCCGGACTGTCAGCCCAGTGGTGTTTTCATCTCTGAGCGATGTGAGGCTATGATGTTTCCCGAACAGCAGCTTGTGGGAATGTCACTGGCATACTCGGATACACCTCTGTGTCCTGCTTTACAGTGGAGACTCGGGAGAGAGAGACGCCACCCAGTGAGGAAAAGCTGGAATCTACACCTCTAAGGGGTGGATCTAGGTTGAGAGACATTTTGACGTTATACCAATATACTGTAGCACAGGTTTGACCTGGATATAGCCCGGCTATGTTCTAGTCGGCTAAAATACTAACTTTTCAACCAAATGTAGTTGGGTTTTCACCTGAATGCTGATTATGCAGTATGCATTCTGAATGATTTCATAAGCTATTCCAAATGTTCCCAAGTATGGCTATACGAATCATCTTACCTCCTCCCCCCCAAGGTCTGAAGAAACCACAGTTCAGTTTGAATTATGGCTAACCGTCACCAGGCAGTAAAATTAAAAACGCCACATCATTATTTCATTTTCTGTTCTTCTCTGTCAGTTGCTCCTGGATTTGTTGCTTCTCAAATGCCACTGCCGAATGTAAAACTTTGACAAACGGTCAGACTTTGTTCCTGGCAGCGAAACTGATTGTTTTATCATTTCCCCATGGGCCTCCCAGGAGGCGTATGAAGCTAACGCCCGTGTCTCGCCTGGTTGTCCGGAGTACGACCCTGACCTCGCCCAGGGGGGCCGTAGTTCACCATATGGTTGCCCAGGGAGACGGGGTCTTAGCTGACGGCATTTTAGCTGGCGAGCTTTCCCCACCTCGTCCCACATTAGTGACTCCTCCAGTTGATGGGCGCCTGCAGTCTGCCCTCACTCTCTCTCTCCCTCCCTCCCTCTCTCTCTCCCTCACTCTCTCTCTCCTTCCCTCCCTCTCTCTAGCTCCCTCTCTCTCTCTCCCTCCCTCTCTCTCTCCCTCCCTCCCTCTCTCTCAGAGGGCGTTCCAGCCCTCCAGGTCTGCAAATATGGCTTGAGAATTTCAAATCGAGCGCGGGGGGGAAACTATGATATAAAAAGGCTATAAAATTGCTAAATGAAGCCACGGTCTAATATTTGGGTCATGTATTTACAGCCCCGTCGTTAGTTGTTGCCGCATTATTTGTTCGCGTGAGACTCGATGCCACAATTCGGTGGAGCGTAAATAGAACAACATCATCAAGATTCCCAGGTTCAATTCCCAGGTAGGCCACTGCCGCTGTGCCCTTGAGCGTTAAAATGCACTGCTTCAGTGTGCATTCACATGTATTAAATGCTACTGTGTGAAAATACAAAGAGTCATACAGTACAGTACAATACAATATAATATATAATGCAATAGAACTTTATTTATTCCACTTGGGCAATTTAAGAGCAAATGACATGGCGGTGCAAGAAAACGTTCAGTCCCTTCAGACGCACGCATTAGTACAGACCGCAGACAACACCAGTCGTAAAATAAATAAAATTAAGAACTGTTTAATGTGCAGCTTGCTCTTTAGTCTGCAGTGGTCTTTAGAAGGGCACTGAGCTGGAGGTTTGTGTGGCTCTGCTCCAGAAGTCCAACGCTGGTCACCGTGGATAAGTGCATCTCTGCGGCGTAAATGGCAATAATGTGATATACGGTGACGTCGTATCCATCTCACCGGTGTGGCAGATCCATGGATCGTGAGGTGCTCGCTGTTCTGATGTGGGTCCAGATTGCTTTCGCAAACCAGAGCGCTGCGTCTCGTGCGGGGTCGGTCTGTGAAAGCCGCAATATTACCCAGGCACCCTTGCAGGTAAAACCTCCAGGGAAAAGGGATGCGTGGGAACATGGGTATTGGAGTTTTAAAAAAGGTAGTGCTTGACTCACATCGGCCCAGCAGTTGTAAAGAGGAACAGCTAGGTGCTTAACAACAAGGAGGACCATATTTAAATACAAAATGGATACCATCCCTGCTGAAAAAAACTGCTCAAGCTAGGTTTTGAAACAGCTGATAGCTGGTGTTTCAAGCTGGTCATAGCTGGATTTTACACCAGGGTTGGTCATTTCAGCAGGTGCTAACGTGATAAAATTAGAAGAGCTAGATATCTTTTTGCACATCTTCTCATGAATATGTTCTGTAGGCTTCCGTGTGCTTTGGTTTAATTTGGCTTGTTCATAAACTACTACCTGCACTGTGTAGGTTCAAAGGCAGACAAACACATGGCAGTTTGATTTCAGGTGGATGTTGTTGCACTAAGTGGTGAACTCTATGTTCACGTCTTAATTGTGGCTCTTTCCTCCGTCTCGTATGCCAGTCTGGGATGTAGAGAATGGCAATTTTCATATCTCACAAGATGCAGCCTTTTGTGAAGGGAAAGAAAATCCTTTCAGTGTTGGGTAAATTGCAGTTTTTGGTCTTGTAAACCAGCCTGAAGGGCTACTGTGAATCAGAGAGGCTGTTTTTAAATTACTGTGCATGATAAAAAATATGTTGGGTTTCTCTTGTTAATGGAAAACTTCATTTTAAACATGTATTTAGAGCTGTTTCTGGCCTATAGCTCCCCCAGTGTTTCGCAGTGAAGCAGTGGTGGCCAATCAGGTGCCAAGGAGGGCAGTGGAGTGTGCAGGTTTTCATTCCAACCAATCACTACATGAGCTGATTTCAGTAATGAGTTCTCTCTGGTTCAAGGCGTGTGTCACTCCCCTGGGAGTGGCGCTTCTGGGATTTGACCGTCATTTGCCGCATGGAGAGAGGGAGAGAGGGAGAGAGAGGGAGAGAGGGAGAGAAGAGAGAGAGCAGAGAGAGAGAGAGGCTGCCCACACCGACACAAAAGAAATAATAAAAAGTCTTTCCCTTGTCTTCGGGTTCCGGGCAAAATAATAAATTAACACAATAAACAAACAAAAAAAACAAAGAAAAGGCAAAAGAAAGCATAACCAAGCGACAGATTTTCAGCTCACTGCTCAGAGCCACTTTTCAGTCTTCCTTCCTTCTGGCGCTTAACTGACGGATAAAGAAAGCAAAAAAAACTCTGCCACAAAACTGCCGCTCTTGGAGTGATCTCCCGGGCTCAGCCACACACTGTGGAGACAGACACACGGTAAGCACCTGGGCTGATTATTCAGCCCAACCCCGGTGCGTGTGCCCTCTCCACCAGCAGGCGTGGCCCGGGACAATCCGGTTCTCCGCCGGACCCGGCGGCGATAATGGATGAAATCAGCGGGTGTAGTGATTGGTTGGATTGAAAATCTGCGTACTCTCCAGCCTCCAGGGCCCGTGACTGACATTTGACATTACTGGCATTTGGCAGATGCTCTTATCCAGAGCGACGTACAGTTGATTAGACTAAGCAGGAGACAATCCTCCCCCCTGGAGCAGTGCAGGGTTAAGGGCCTTGCTCAAGGGCCCAACGGCTGTGCGGATTAGAACCACCGACCTTGTGTGTCCCAGTCATTTACCTTAACCGCTACGCTACAGGCCGCCACTGCAGTGAAACTAAACCTCGTAGCGGGACCTTCCTGGGGAAAGCCTCCTAGCCCAAGTCCTTCGCGCAGAAAAGGCGAGGGAACTGCCATTTCCTGTCTGTGTGCTGAGTTTCCTATTCTGGAGTTCTTCTTCTGCTGTTCTAGATAAGCTGGGTGTGTCGGCTGATAGGTGCTGAGATCTCCAGTTCTCTCTCATTGGTGCAGAAAGTGCTTGGGGATAAGGGGCGATGTGTTTTTGGTTTCCTGGAAACTGCGGCAGTATCAGGATGAGATCAAATATGTTCAGGTCCTCTCTCTCATCTCTGAAATAAGCTTTGATGACTAATGTTTGCACCAGGACAAATTTTTTCTTTCGGATGAATTGGGTTTGGATTATAGCCAAAGCGTCAGTGTCGCAGCGAGATTTGAATTTCAGCGCTATTATCGAACATGAAATTAACCAATTGACACGCGATAATATCCTTGAAAATCAGGGTTAATTTGAAACGTCATCTCGCCATACCAATTTTCAATGCACAAATTGTATGTCAGTCAGTCGGTATTGTATGGTGCATTGAATTTTCTGATGGTTAATTTTTTTTGCACGCAACCAGTATGTCGAGTAATTTTGACCTTCCACAAAAGAGAATCCGAGGATTGCTGTGAAATGGTGGTGTTGGGGTTGTATTTACTGAAATGTGAAAGCACTTTTTTCTCCCTATCAACCAGAGGGGATTTGACCTTCATCCTAAGCCTACTGGGTAGTACAGTGCCCTCCCGTTATACAACTGTACAGCTATAGTCACCGGCTAGCAGTCTGAATATTATCATACCCGGTTGCAGAATTTGTGTTAAAGGCCTCTTGTGGTATTCGAGGCATGATATTCGCAACCGAGACGTTACATCATTTTCACCCCGATGTCAAGAACCATCCAAACTGTATGTCTCTGGTGAATCGTCTTGCTGTTGACTAGTCTCACTGGAATAGTCTTCACTGTGCCCCCCTCTGCTTGAGATGGATAACAGCCTGAGAATTGGCACGGTGGGGATTGATGCAGGGGGATGAATTTGCATAGACGCTCAGCTTTGAGGCATTTTCAGAAAACCGAATGACTGGCTTTCAATCCACAAAAGAGCCATTTCTGTCTCTGACAGGGTATTATTGGCTGAAAGAGGATGGTATTGTCAAGGCCCCTTCTTGGGAGTGACGACAATTCAAAATGGTGGGGGTAGGGGGCCTCGCTGGTGACTAACGTCGTGCTTTCACACCGTACGTGCGTTCAACTGCCACAGCGAGCCGGTTTACACCGGAACATTCTCAACAGTATGGCTGCTTGCGCACAGGCCGGTGCACCCACTAGGGAAATACAACACGATCCAGTGAAAAACACACCGGCGAGTCGATCTCACGTAGTCGACAGGCATAGCCAGGCTTACGCAGGGCTGAACACATGCCAAATCAATTGCGTGTGAATTCACGTGCTGTAGCTGTCAGCCCTGCTCCGTGTCCGCATCGAAAAAACAGAAAGTTGTGAAATGGTGTCCGCCCCTGTCATTAAAGTCAAGGCAACACAATCAACAACCTTAAGAGATTACGTTTGACGCAGGGTCAAAATTTGGTCCCAATTTCCAAATGCTATACAATGCATTTGACCAAAGAACAGATTAATAGCCTAATAATTGGTTGTTCAGCTGATATTTTAATCCAAAGCGACTTACAGTTGGTTAGACTAAGAAACGAACAATCCCCTCTAGAGAAATGTGTGGTTAAGGGCCTTATTCAATGGCCCAACCGCTGTGCAGATCTTATCGTAGCTAGACCGAGGCTTGAACCACCAACCTTCCGGGTCTCGGTCATGTACCTTAGCCGCTAGGCTACAGCCTGCCTCCGATGCTTGAAATCCTTGGGAAGAAGATCCCTCTTTCCCTTTCTGTCTTTATGTTCAGCCTCTCAAGTATTCTGGCACCACTGCATCCATTTCCCTGAATTAAATTTGCATAATCACATACCTGTGATTGCCGGAATCACAGAGTTATGATGACCTTTCCAGACTGCTTTGCGACGCTAGAATTACATTCGCCACCCGTGTGAGATTTATTGAGACAGGACTGAATGTCGTTGACGATGCGATTGGGTCTAAATCGCTGAACTGTTTTCCACTTCATCATGTTATTTCCTTCCTGGGCCTGCTGACACGCACGAGTAGCCGTGTTGTTGAAAACATCCCGGTTTAAACCGGGGCGTTGTGGCATCCGAACGGACACGCGGTGTGAAAGGGTGACGTGAGAGTCACCAGTACGCTCCCCACCCCCACCACCCTCGCCATTTTGAATTGTCGTCACTCCCACGAAAGAGCTCTGGCCATCCTCTGCCGGCCAATAATCCCCCATCACCATCTGCCCTCCGCTGTCGCGCTGGCTGAATTCAGCCCCTTTTCCCGCAACCAGCCCGTTCGTTCAGGTCCGAACGCATCAGCAGGGATTTTCGTCCTCTCCTCCCTTTCCCCCCCTGGCCTCATCTCTCCTTTCTCTCTCTCTCTCTCTCTCTCCCTCTCTCTCACGCAAACCCCCGCGCTCAGCAGCCCTGTCCCTTTATCTCTCCCTCTCTTTTTCTCTCCGCCATAGACCAGTGCCGCCCGCGGAAAGTGCTGACGACAGCACAATGCCGCCCGGGCTTAGTAGTGGGGAATTGATCCATCTGTCTCCCTCGTTCACAACAACGGACGCGGGTCAATTTTTTAGGATGAACCCCCCCACTCCCTCTTCTCGGTGGGTCTAACCGGTGGGACATTTGAGTAATTTTGCGTAACTGTAAGATAATTGTTTGTTTGTGAAGCTGCCTGTGTTTATTCCACATCCTGTCAGCGGAGTAGGCGACTTCAGGAGAAGCCCTGCAGTGGAATACATTCGGCAGGGATATCAGCTGTCCTGTGCAGGGAGATAACCAGCGGTTTCTGGGGAAAACTGCAGCGGATGGGCTTTTATTAGCCTTGCGTAGCGGAGAGAACAGGCGCGAGCGAGAAAGGGCTCTGGCCTCCAGGGAACTGTGATGAAAAAAATTCACAGTTCCACCACCACCATCATTGCAGATGAATCATGGGACAGTTCAGTTGCACCTATTCAGGAGGTGACTGGCCTATATGAGGTTTGTTCATGTCTGTTGATCAATATGCCCTTCCTCAGCTGTCTTTACTTCTTATTTAGTTACAAGGCCACACTTTAGCTGTGGTCGGTTAATAAGAATTAGCTGTCTACTGTGGTCTGTTATATTTCCACACACCCTTTGAGTTGGGTTCTGTAAGCGCAATATCTGGGCCTACATTCCCCATGGAACAGGAACGCTGAAGTCCAACTATGTTTCTCCTGTCTAGCTATATCCTAACCTTCTCCATTACGTACAAAAAAGGCAAGACCAATCCTGGCTCTGAGACACTCTGAGAGCGCTGTCCCAGGTCAGCTGGTCTGCCTCTCCCGTCTTTCTGTCGACGTGAGATTAGATCACTCCGGGGCCTTCCCCCCAGGAGGCCGGTGTGCTGGTGTTTGGAGACTCTGGAGATCAGGGACCCGGTGGAGGCCGGTCTTTGCCATCCTGCCTGCCCGCCTCTTGTGCTCTCTGAGGGGAAGGGGAAGAGAGGAAAGTGCCTGTCTGGTTTTTCCTCCTGTTCCGTCGCAGACTGTCTGATCAGAGTTCAGACGCAGGAGAGCAGACGTAACAGCCTCTCAGATCAACACCCAAAGCAAACCTAACATGGCACTTTCATGTTTCCCTAGAGAAAACATAAAAAACAGCTACTGGTGTGTGTGTGTGTGTCTCTGTGGCTGTGTGTGTGTGCGCATAGCTCTGTGTGTGTGTGTGCCACTGTGTGCGTGTGTGTGTGTATGTGTGTGTGTGTGTGTGTGTGTGTGTTTGTGTGTTCCACACATTCTCAATAGCACATTTAATACTGTATCTTGGGTTACCATTACACAGTGATATATACAGTCTCCCTATAATTGTAAGGAAGGCTTGCAGTGGGCCGTGACTTAAATCTTCCCGAGCCGCGCTGTAAGGGGAAGACTGCGGGACTCTGTGTCGTCTGCCCGTGGTGCTGCAGTCCATAAATCCAGATGGTAACGGCCGCTCCCCCCGAAGCACACACCGTGCCGCCCCACAGAGGCACAGCAGAGCGACTCTCCGAATTCAGGCTGTCTGCACACACAGCTGCTGAAGCCTCCTTGTCCTGGGGAGGGACCGGGGGGACGGGGGGACGGGGGGGCTTAGCAATAATCACACTCTAATTAGGGCAGAATTTGGAGATTAGAAGCCCTGGCTGGGTAATTTTCACGAATGCGCGGTCCGTCTCCCAGCTGTTGTGTGCTATGTAAAGCAGGCCTGTTCCTTTGACCGTAAGTCCTGGCACGGTTGTGTGGGAAGAGTTCGGGCCTCTACGACGGGGAGAGACCGCCTCTTCACAGACTGACTCACATTCGGTGCCTAACATTACATTACATCACGGGTCATTTGGCTGACGCTATCCAAAGCGACTTACAGTTGGTTAGACTAAGCAGGAGACAATCCTCCCCTGGAGCAATGCGGGGGTTAAGGGCCTTGCTTAAGGGCCCAGCGGCTGTGCAAATCTTTTTGTGGCTACACCGAATTCGAACCGCCGGCGCTACTGGCCGCCCTAACGCCGTGACCCTGCGTCCCGTTGTCTCGGTGAACTGATTAATATTCATCGTTTTTCACTGCTTTTCTGTCACGCTGTGGAGGCTGTGAACGGGTGTGCCCGGTCTTGTCCCGCTCTCGTTGTGATGCATGAGCACGGTTCTCATTTAGTCTCTCATTCTTCGCCTCTAACCGGTGTCTGAAAGCAGAAATGAGATGGCGTCTGTCTGCTGATAAGTTTCAGTTGGGTCTTGTTCGGTAATTCAATTCATTGCTGTGTTCATTGCCTCACCACCCTCCCTTCTCGGCATTGTCAAATTAGATTTTTGAAATATCAGATTTGTTTTCTTGATGAGATGCCAAACACACACTCACACACACTCTCTCTCACACACGCACACACACACACACACACACACACACACACACTATATAGCATGTGTATTAGTAGTCTTTTATTTTGAAATAAATCGATAAGTATATAACTACGTGTGTATATGCATGTTTGTAGGCTATGTAATATAAGACCTGAGTTGGATAGAAGAGCTGAGTTGGATTGTCAATGTTATTTAGTACACAAAAGATGATGATGATATCGTATTCACTCTCCACGGCTCTGTGTGCTGCAGTTACGTGTCTCTGAATTAATTCCCAGTGCAGAGATCCCTGTGTCCCATCTCTGTCCCTTAGTGCTGCCCAGCTTGACGTTAGCCTCTGATCTCATTGCACGCTCCTGCTTCTAGTCACGCTTCACTCAGTAATGAACAGGCTTCTGCTCTGCCGTGGGCTCCCATTGGCTCTCGTCGGTGCCGGTCCGCGGTCTTGACGTTGCTTACGCGGGCGGTTCTCGCGGGCGCGTTAAGGTGAGACCCGGATTGATGGCGGTTGACGGACCGCGACACCGAACAGCACCGCAAAGTTGTTTCTGGGGAACGAGGCCGGGCCGGGCCCATTTGTCTTCTGCGTTGTCTGCGGGAGCCGCTCCCAAGTGGGGAAAAAGCGACAACCTCAATACGTCTCGCGGCGGAGGTGGTGTAGGCCTGCAAATTAAGTTGTGTTGCCAGCGGGGGGGAGTGTGTGCTGGGTGGAAGATTCCGGGACTTTCACCATTTTAAAGTGATTTTTTAATATAAAAATATGCCGTGTATGATACATTTTTACACAGACGTATTTGTAGCAATTCCCGATTCAGTGTGATGTTGTTATGAAATTTCTCCTCTATATGCTATAGCTGTGTGCACATATGTCAAAAAGCATCTTTAAAATTAGGCTTGATATTTTGCCCAATATTGCCATGTCAGACAACATTAATATTGTTGGTTGTCTCTAGGCAGTCTTCTTTCTTCTTTTCTAAATATGCTACCACTGGGTTGTCTTTTAAGAAAAATAAGCACTCAGTGTGCTCCTAGTAATGGCTCCGTTTCGAATGAAACCTTGGTATTTGGAGTGTTAAAACAAACTATTGTGACTGCCAGTAACATGTATGTTGCCAAGTCCACCTGAACTGAAAAATGACGGATGCCGTTTTAAGAAATGGCGGATGCCTTGGTGCCTGGTGACATCACGCGTTAGCACACTGCCCTGAGTGGTGTGAAGAGCACGTTTCTGAGAGTTACACCGTTTAAAGTTTAATAGCCCGAAATCTGGAGACGCTCATTCATTTTAAATAAGCTAGCGACTGTGGTTACAGAACACCAGGCTCAAGGTGAGGAAGGAGATCCGACCCGTGTTAATCCAAAATCTTGTTCCAGTCAGTAAGCTAGCAGCGTGAAGACCAGGCAATTTATATCGGCAAGCACCGCACCGTAACTGTATTCAGCGATGTTGGCAACCGGGAAAACGGCATCGAGGATCTGAAAGGAGTCCGTACAAATGTGAAATCTTGGGGCTGTGCGATTTGCGCTTCGATTCGTTCCGCCTCGTAATTCTCGCGGTTTCCGCCCGTCTGTTTAGCATTTTCTCCGACTGTGACCAGCGCAGATTGTAATTAGTACTGACTTTTTTCCATTTGCACAAACAGCAGGACGGACGTTTCTCACCGTGGCTCACTGGAAGGTGGCGGAAACTTACCGACGGGGGGGGAACGGGAACGGGAGGGCTTCTCAATTTCCCCTCACAAGCTAATTTTTCGCATTTTTTCCCCCGGTTTTTGAGACTGGCTGAAATTCTCCGTTTCTCCAGATCTGAGATTGCTGGCCAAAAGCTTGTTCCATCCCCATCCACCCCACTATATAAGGCCACCTGCCGGTTCTCCTTCTGCCCAATATCTATAGAATAATATAATGTAACGTAATGGTGAGAACAGGTCATTCAGCCCAGCAATGCTCGCCTTTTCCTACCACTAAAGTGTATCTACTGCTTAGTCTGCCTAACAGCTAAATAATATCTAGCACTGCATCAAGCCTGGTCTTGAAACCCCTCAGTGTTTCTGCCTCCATTACATGTCCGGGCAAGCTATTCCACACAAGCACCACTCTCTGTGTGAAAAAATAATTCCTAATATCTGTGCGGAATGCAGACTAACTAATAAGCAAATAATCAAAATAATCAAAAATGTTTACTGTGAGCCACCCAGCTCTTCTCTTTCCAGTTTCAAAAAGTTTTTGTAATCGAAATGTTTTGTCCTTGAAAAAAATAATATCACTGTCAGTTGCAGGTCACACGGGCAGAACTGTGGTTTGTATCAGCCTGTTTCCGTTCTCCCTCTCCAGTTAAGGCGATAATTGTGACCGTGTTGGTGGTGAGCGCATCGAGCTGTACCGTCGACTCTGCCTTTCTTTTCCTGTGGGTTCTGGAAATGGGGGCGAGTTGCAAATCCAGACTTTCCTCATGGGTGTTAAGTCGTCCGTGCCGCAGAACACTGTGACACAGATCGACTTGTGAGTCGTGAAACCCTGCCGGGCTCTGCTCTCTTCTCTGCCATCAACCGAAAGCCCAGCTGAATCTCCCCCTCACTGGCTATTACAAGACTCCAACTTTAACCCTTTCAAGAGCCGGTCTCACGGACTGTTTTCTGGAATGCCGATGTTCTAGAACTTTCATTGCCTTCAGCTACCGGTAGTGATTGTTACATCAGCATTAGAATTTTCAGCTGAGTACATTCCGTTTGTGATCTTGCTCCTTAAAGGGTTAAATCTTTAATGGCTGCTGTGGAGAGGCTAGACTATCACCTCCTGCACGTGGATGGATTCTGCTGCCAGCTACCAGCGCTGGCTATATACATGACAGTGCCTCATGCCCCGGTCCAAGGCCCTGAAGGCTCGTGTTTCTCCTTCTGGACAGACGGTCATGATTTTGGAGTATAGAGGCAGCTTGTGTCAGTAACCGGGCGCCTGGCTGGTGAAAATAAACAGGAATTGCGTAACAGTGTCTTTAATCCGCGCTACCCCCCCCAGCCCTGAGGTTAAAGCTGTTTTTGGCTCCAGCCTGATGAACCACAGGGTGCACTAAACTCCTGAAGAGCTGTGTGGATCCCGGCTGGAGCAGGGATGGGCCTCAGGGAGTGTGCACAGAGGGGCACACATATTTGGACACACACGCACACTACGCGCACGCACACACACTCTCACACAGACACACACGCACACTACGCGCGCGCACACGCACACACTCTCACACAGACACACATGCACACACATACTTACACTGTACGTACATACACACACACACACACTCACACAGACACACATGCATACACATACATATAGCACACATATTTGGACACACACAGGCACACATGCGCGCACACACACTCACTCAATGACACTCACACACACACACGTACAAGCTCACGCATGCAAACACACTGTGTACACACACATAGACGTATTCTTACACATGCACACACACTCACTTGCGCACACACACACACACACACACACACACACACACATGCACACACTCACTCGTGCACACACACACACACACACACACACACACACGGTTGCCCTATACAGAAACATTCACGGGGCTGTGACTTCGGGCGTCTAATCGCTCGAACACGAACACTCCCAGCTGAGACTGTATTACTGTGTGACTGCACTACCGTCCCACTCTACTGCTCTACAGCTGCACCACAGCCCAGCGCTCATACCACGGATAATAACGCCAATCTCAGTCTGGTCACCGCACAAACGCACCGCACAAAGTCCCGACCGCTGAAGCCAGACGTTTACCGAGCGGATCGGCGTGCGTTAGGGCCCCGGGGTCTGCCGAAAGCGCGGCCGTCGGACTGCGCTCTCTCTGTCGGCTCCGCGGAGCTCGCCGGCGACTGGACGGGGCTACGTTCGCCTTATACCCGCCGATAGGGTTGCCGCATTTAGAATTTGTCAAACCCGGGCGGCATGCACAGACGCACAGCTGAAAGCGTTTTTTGTGAAGAAACCGCAAACTTGGTCCCCCGACGTGTGACTTCGTTCCAAACTACCAGTACATTTCTCCCACCTCTTTATCAGACCAGACCTTACATTTTCCGACCGGGACCACAAGCCAGATATGTACAAATTGTTTGAAAGCCAGGCATTCCTGGTCGACATGGCAACCCTAAGCACCACCACTCTCCTCACTGGATGCTTTCTAAGACAAGCCAGCCAATAAGCTAAGGTGGTCATTGCCCAGAGATTACTGCACAGAAGGCCAAATAAGATAATGGTCTTGAGTGGACTGTGTTTCCGCGATCTCATCCAAGAAAGTTTTATGTATCCGCTTTGAACCGGTTGTCTGCAGTCGGTAAATAAGGGCAAAACCGACACATTTAAAAATGGCTTGATGAGTCACAGACAGATGGGGTTGGTCTGACCTCAGGGTTGAGGTGTTGTTTGTCTGGTGCGTTCTTGCTTATTAATTCTCCACTGTGTTTTGACGGTGCTGCTCTGTCGGAAGCAAGCAGAAGGAGAGGTCGGGGGATTTTCTGGTAAAGCGCAAAACTAGAAGTGAGCCCTGATGTCCTTTTCTGTACAGTCATTATGTTAAGTACTGCACACTCTGTTCCAGAGATACTCTGGACTCCAGCCAGGCGAGGATTCCACTGGTCCACCACTGGAGGTCCAGGTCCTTCCCATAGTGCCGTGGTGCTCCGTTTCCTACCAGTTAGAACAGAAATATAGAGGCTTAGAGGTTTTAGCTGATTCCAGCAGTTATTGATTTTAGTTTATGTTGTTTGCCAGATCATTATTCAACAAATGCTCTGCAGAATTGATCGAAATATATTATTTGTGAACCCGTAGTGTTATTTCAGCTGATTCGAGGGGTTATATTGTCAAAGTGAGTGACGGCTTTTGTGATGTTCCGGGTTGATCGGCTGCCTTCTATTCAGCCGCTCTGAACAGACACCATTGTGGCGTTTGGCCTGTCTGAATTGACAGTGCGCTTTTAAAAAAGCTAAAATCTATTTGATAAAGTGGTTTCCCACTCAGATCAGCCTTTTTTTTTTTTTTTTCTGGTGCGGAGGCTGCTGGCGGACATTTTGAAACGGGAGGCTCCCTGCAGCGCTGTGGGATTGGCGACACCGCCGCCCCAGCTGTCCGCGCGCGACTCATTCTCATCCAAGTGCCTCTGAGTCCGCGAGCGCTCCATTCACAGCTAACACAGTCACAGACTGCTCCATTAGCTAAGAGTGTCAATCTGTCCCCTCCCGCGGGATTTGGATGGGAAGGCAGACGGGGGGGGGGGGCGCATTCTTCCGTACCTGTCGGAACGTGAGACCCTGGCGTAGCCTGACCCTAATCCCAGGGTGGGCGGTGGGGGGTGACCGCATGAGGGCCGTGTCCGTCTGTCTCTCACAGGGATTATACCTGGAGCCCCGGCCTTCACCCAGTTCCCCTGTCTCTCCCCCAGCCGGTGGGGCAAACCAGGGCTCAGCCAGCTTAGCCACAATGACTGTTTGGGGACTGATTGTTTCCGATTTGGGTCATTGTTTTCATCCCGCATGGGTGGGGCATCTTCGGCGCAGTCCTGCCCCTTCTCTCACTGTGTAGAATCAGCGGGGTTGTTGTTTGGCTGAGGAGCAGCTTAGCCCACACACTTTGACCTGGTGTTCTTGCCGGCTGACCTGAAACAGTGGAGCTAATGACAGAAATGTAGTGGGCAGCATGCAGCTTAGTGGCTAAGGTGCATGACTGGGACCCGGAAGGTTGGTGCTTCAAACCCCGGTGTAGCGTTGAAAAGATCTGCGTAGCTGTTGGGCCCTTGAGTAAGGCCCTTAACTCCACATTGGTCCATGTGGGGATCGTCCCCTGCTCAGTATAATCAATTGTAAGTCACTTATGGTAAAAGCATCAGCTAAATAATGTTTACAGTAATGTAATGTAAAATGACTGTCCCCTGCTCAGTCTAATCAACTGTAAGTCACTCACCAGAAAAGCATCAGCTAAATAATGTTTACTGTAATGTAATGTAAAATGAGTGTCCCCTGCTCAGTCTAATCAATTGTAAGTCACTTATGGTAAAAGCATCAGCTAAATAATGTTCACAGTAATGTAAAATGAGTGTGGCTTGCTGGTCTGAGAGACCTCACTCCTTCTCCCTCACGTGTGCAGAGGTGTTTGTGTGTTCGCTGGCTGAAGGTGGAGGAGCCGCGACCTACCCGCCAACGGCACTTCACTGACTCAATTCCTCTTTTTTTTTAAAAAGGCCAGAAGCGTGACCTGTGTCTGATGAAAACGGACTCTCTGAGAACCTGGGCCTTGGCTTGAGCACACAGTCATTTCGGCAGCCCGCCTCGATGAAGATAAAGTGCACACCAGTGGGGTCAGACAGGGACTCGTGCGCGGTGGTTTTGGAGATTAATTCTCAAAAATAGCCCTCGCCGCTGAGCTGTGGACATATCTATTGGACTGCTGTTCGTCAAAAACGTGTCCTCGGATTGGTGGGTCTGCACAGCGGTGCTGTGTAGTTTCTGGAGAGAGTTTATTTGAGACGCAGTTAGCAGTGCATCATGGGACAGTTTGGGGGTTAATGGTGGTGCTCCAAATATCCCAGGGAGGATGAAATAGTTCGTTGCGAAACAGTAAAGCGCTGTAATCGTCTGTTTACCGAAGTGTCTGGTGGAAAGGAAGTAACAAGTGAAGAAAAAATCCCTTTATTTATGTACGCGTACCGTGGCGTGTGGATTTGTGGTTCCAGATTTCCAAATGCTGACGTTTATGCCGACACTGTGTATGAGTGCGGTTTTGCGAGTGTGAACGTGGGATTGTTTTTCTGAAACCTGTCTGTTTGAAATGTTTTTGAAAATGCGCCGCGGTCGCGGTTAAAATTCTGAAGCTGCTTGGCAGTGGTGTGTTTGGTGACATTTCTGAATCCAGAAAAAAATTCACAAGCAGAAGCTGGAATGTACCTGCTGTAGTTTATGTTTTTCGTAATGATGATAAACCGTTCAGCCCATCTTAGCATGTCATTTAACTACCGTCTACTGAGTATCTGGGAGTATCTAGTGCTGTGTTAAGACTGCGCTTGAATACCATGAAGAGGGCGGCCTGTAGCGTAGTGGTTAAGGTACATGACTGGGACCCGCGAGGTCGGTGGCTCTAATCCCGGTGTAGCCACAATAAGATCCGCACAGCCGTTAAGCCCTTGGGTAAGGCCCTTAACCCTGCATTGCTCCAGGGGAGGACTGTCTCCTGCTTAGTCTAATCAACTGTACGTCGCTTTGGATAAAAGCGTCTGCCAAATGACATGTAATGTAATGTCTGTCTATGCTATATGAGCTAGCAAGCTGTACCAAACTTTCTGTTTAGAAAAAAAATCCTTCCTGATATCAGTGTGGCCTTTAGTTTCCACCCATCCCTCCTCTCCAGACATTTTAGTCCAGTGGTCCTCACTTCTGGTCCTGGAGAACCACGGGGTGCTGGCTTTTGTTGTTACTCAGCACTTAATTGCTCAATTAAAGCGGTTAATTACACGGTTAACTCTCCTCGCCTGGTTTATTGGATCTGAATTGGTTGCTGATATTAAGCATACCCTGTGGCTCACCAGGAGTGAGGACCACTGCTTCGGTGTGCTGCTTCGCGTATTTTATTTCCGAAAAATGTCTTAACGGCTGTCTGCCGATGATCGGCCACAGAATCCCCGAGCATGACTGGGATAACAATGAGTTCAGCGATGATTAAAAAACACCGCGAAGGCCGTACCGGGCGCTGTACTGGCACACGTGTCTGTGAACGTGCGCTCACGGCGCGGGCTGGCTGTGTTGTTTCAGTGAGGCGTCGCGGTCGCGGCGGCGCGCTCAGTAGCCGTTAGCACGTAGCGCTTCGCTGTCAGGCTCCAGCCCGTCCCGATTGGTCCCCGCGCGGCGGCTGGCGGCTGTGTCTCTCCGCGGCTCCGTCCGTCACCGAGCCCGCTGTCGCTGGCCGTGTGGTGTCAGCACAGCGACGTGGAGGGGAAGAGGAAATACCGGCCCAACGCCCCCTAATAGCACGAGGTAAACAACTTCCTAGTGGGGAGATGAGCCCTCAAACAGTGGCGAGAGAAAACTCCCCGATGGGAAGAAATTTCGGGAGGAACCCGGCTATAGTGGGATGCCCATCCTCCGCTGGCTGATAGGTTAAGAACAGAGGCCCAGCCAGCCCTCTGGAGTCGACCCCCTGTCCTCTGGAGATAGACTCTCCACATGTAAAGGCCCTGACACACCCAGCTGACCCCCGGCCTGAGTTGGGCCGTCTCTGAACCTCGGCAGCCTGACGTCGTTCCGTAGTTTCTGCACTTCGTCCCCGCGGGTCTTGGAGCCAGTCAGATCTTAGCAGCCATTTCTTTTGGTCAATTTGTCCATGTTGAATCGGTGGTGGAGGTCGTCGGTAAGAGAGAGAGCTCTCTGATTGGCTGTACAGCTTACCGAGTCCTTGCAGTAGAAGAAAAACGTAAGGGAATGAAGCGACTAAAGCACGTTAGCTCAGCAGGTGAGAACGGTCGCCTGGCAGTCGGAGGGTTGCCGATTCGCTCCCCCACCCTGGGTGGGTCGAAGTGTTCCTGAGCAAGGCGACTAACCGCCAGTTGCTCCCATAAAGGAATAAAGGAAGCTAATTTATCTCAGGTGTAGCCTAAGTGTGTTTTGAGTGTGGCCACATAACGCTGGTGATAACATGTGAAAACATTTTCCCCTGCTTTTTTCACACACTAACTGGAGGACAGGCTGAACAAGTATTATTTTTCAATAATGCAGCTACACCGGCTCAAGGGGAGAGGAGGCTCACTCCAGAGACTAGCATGATATTTGAGCCTTAAGAATGACACGTTTTCTTCTGAAATTCCTAGTGCCCCGTGGATAATTCAATGCCTCGGTGTACGCAGTCTTCTATGTGCATGGGTGAGATTGTGTTTGGATTAGCCTCGGTTCTTATTGTCTCTGTAGGGTCCACCCATTGGGGATTGTTGTCTTTGGGTCTCCTCTGACGAATCTTGAAGGTTTCGCAATTCAAGCCTTGCAGAACACCACAAGGACTTCAATGAGCAATAGGAACACTCACTGTTGAAGAACCTTGAATGATATTTTATGAATAGTGATAAAGGCTATATTTATTTTTTTAAAGAAAAACCACCCTTCTATATTGATTTGTTTCACAAGTACAGTTTGGTTGTTTTCTGCCTAGACAGGTTTATATGTTTAAAAGCATATTGATCTTGGTTGGCCTTGTTGTAGCTTGTCTGACCTGCTGTAATTGATTCCTCTGAAACCTCAAGTTCAAAGTTAAAACAAGCCTGCTTTTCTATTCCCACATGCACAGTAAGATTTGGCTGAGCTTATCCTGTTTGCTGTAGAGAATGGCTGACCTTTATTTCTCTGTATGATTGCAAGCAGTTTTATTCAATTTTTGTGATTTTTTTTTTGCTTTTTATTAATGCTGAAGACGTAGCTGAGTGGTAGCATGCTTGCGTGAAGAACTTCTCAGGTTCTACACAGTGTAAGGGGCGACATTGGCTCAGGCGGTAAGAGCAGAGTGATTCAATTCCCGCCATGAGTGTGTCGAAGTGTCCCTGAGCAAGGCACCTAACCCCCAAATGCTCCTGACAAGCTGGTTGGTGCCTTGCATGGGAGCCAAGCCTTTGGTATGTATGAATGGGTGAATGAGAAGCATCAATTTTATGGCCCTTTGGATAAAGGCACTGTATACATGCCAACCATTTACCATTTACAGTGGACTTTAAGTAACCCTTTGAAGAGTGTGTTTTTTTTTTGATGGTAAAGGGTTAAAGCTCTGTGTTTTAACACGGCCTTGGCATTCCTGTGGGAGTGCGCGAAACACGCTGGTTGTGCAAGTGAAACCGCCGGCCTACGTAATTACGAGGAAGCGAGCGGAAGTCGATGGTGAGCGTTCCTGCTCGTCTTAGTTTGGACGGAATTCCGGAGTCGCCGGGAGGGGGGGGGGGGGGGGGCAGGTCGCCATGGCGACGAAGACGGGAGTCGGTTACGGTCCCCGCAGCTGTCCGCGACGGGGCTTGGAGAGGGGCCAAGCGCGAAGCGGGCGGAGCGACGCTGTGTGAGAGGGGCGGCCGTGGAAAAGCACTCCGGAAGAACGGCGCAGTGCCGCCCGCTGCTAGCCCGGAATGCCTGTCATTAGCCTAATGCGCTCTCCACAGACAGGTACCGCCGTGAATGACAATGGACCATGTCTGAAAATCTGAAAATAGATCCTCTACAAGGCCGCTGACGTCATCAGTGATGTCACCGACCTTGTAGAGCACCTAACCCAATCAAATACCTCTGCAGGGTCTCTATTGACTGTTCCATTGGTCCATGACAGAGAAGATGAAAGTACTGTGTAACCAATGGCGTGGATGTGTATTGAAACCCTGGACAAGTCGGTGATTGTGTACAAATTGGTTGAATTGGTGTTAAGTTGTTTTTGTTGTTGGTTTCACAATGTAGCCTAGTCTTTAGAACATTGCGTTGTCTACAGAATTCGAGCTGACTGAACCAAACAGGATGCCTGGAGATTTCACGGAATCTTTCCTGTTGTCTTTAATACTCTGTGGCGAGCAAAATGCGTCACTCTGTTTTCAAACTCCACCACAGTTATTTTGGCTTTTCCCAAAAACATAGGCTGCATCTGCACTGACTCGCAAAGTCAGAATTGAATTCAGTTTGAAAAATTGAGATTGAGTTTCTCTCATGAATGATATTTGAATTACTTGTAATGAAGAGCGGTAATTTGTCTGCTCTTTTATCAGAAGCATGTAGAGTATATTTAGTTGGAGGGGAAAAAGATAATGTATCGTACCGTGAGAAAAGATATAGCCCAATAGTTGAAGTATAGTATATAAAAATATCTTGGGTGCCTTTTGCACAGTACTGTACCTTTCTTAAAAGAATGAGCACGCAATACCTTTTCATAATTAACTGTGCTGTTTCTCAAAAAGTTAGACAACAATGGAAGGCACTAGGAAAGGAGAGCCAGCCCAGTTTGATCTTTTGACAGTTAAAATTACACCATGCCAGTAGTGCACAATACACTGCTCTCGCTAGTGGAAGTTAATTATCCTCCTCGAGGACCGAAGCTGCGGGCTCCTTATTCAGTTACCTGATCTCGCTTCATGAACGTAACCGTATTAAAAGGTGATGCGTTTCCTGCTCTGAGCTCGACCCGCGTTGTCCTGCGTCGCACCCGAGGCACCAGAGTGCCAGAGCCTCTGCCGTTGGCAGTTTGCAGGTAGGCCAGTTTATAGTCCAGCGACAGAGCGGACCCCATTCATTCGTGAACGTTCTGTGTTGTTGCCCCCGACGTAGACTGTGGTCGTTGTTCTTAGCAAACATAAACGCGCTCCAGTCGCCCGGGGCATAAACCGAATGTTACTGTCTCCAGCCTCATCCATCAGACGTCGTCGGTCCCATCGACGCTCTGTCGCTAGACTATAAATTCGCCTTTATGCAGTGAGCAGAATAAGGCTCTGGTTGAAGGATCGGTGGACCTCTGCCAATCTCATGCAGATGTACGTGACCTTGCAGCTTAAAATGGCAGGAAATTTGCATGTGCTGATTCTCACGTCCACTTCCTCTTTTGTGCTTCTGAAAAAAAGTGTTGGCTGACAGACTCACATGGTTTGTGGAGTCCTAGCTGAGTAAAATGTTGGTTTTGGATGTGGGTGCTACGGGGGGGGGGGGGGTGGCTTATTTCAGTTGGCTTATTTCAGTTGTTTCGCCAGTAAATAATTCTGAAACATAGCAATTTCCATCAGCATAATTGTTTGGCTATCAAAAGAATAAACTCTCGGTCTTGTGGGGGTCAGACTAGGAAGATGTTGTCTTCTGTTTGGGATGATATCTTTGGCTCGTGATGTCATCCTCTGTTGCCTGACTAGCATCCCCTGGCTCAGTGGCAGATGTGGCACCAGATGTTCAATCTGACGGGGTGGGGGGGTGAGGGGGTGGGGGGGTTGTTTGGGCGCAAGGATGTGTGCTGAGTCATGGTTGAACGGAGATGTGCATCTGTGAGAGGGCTGATGTTTATTCTTTCCTTCTCTCTCTCTCTTTCCCTCTGTCTCTGTATCTGTTTCTCTCTCTCTTTCTGTGCCTTTCTGTTTATTGGGTGTCAGTTGCTAGGGGTTTACTATTTTTATGTCTCGGAAAATTTGTGCGAGATATTTCGCTCCTTTCTCAGCTTCAGCCAAAATCTTTTTTACTACAGAAAATGTACAAGTTGTCTTGCCCGGCGACAGTTTGCTTGCTTAACAGTCCAACAGCTATGCATGCTGAGGTCTTTGTTCATTCTAACCAGGTAAGCGGTGCCCTTGACTAAGGTTAAAACACAGAGGCAGCATTCTCATTGTAAAGCACCTGGCATAGAAATGATGTTGGTCATCTTGATGGGGAAAAAGCTAAACTGTCAAGGGCAATGTGTACATTATAGTGGCCCTCACAGAAATCTGTTATTGGTGCTTGAAGAGCTCCAGAATTAAGACCATGTTAAAGGTTCTCGTTACGCTCTCAGAAATAAAGGTAAAAAAAGTTACAAATGCTCATTGCTGGGGCAATACCCTATATTAAATTTTACCCCAAGCCAGCAATATATAGCTACAGGTATACCAATTTTGCTTGGAAAATGTACCCATTTGTACCCAAAGAGAACATCACTATACTTTCAGGGTACATTTGGGGGAATTTGATCCTCGAAGAACCAAAAAAAAAGTACCTCTACTGTCACTATATTTCCGAGAGTGTGAAAAGAGTATAGAATTCTTTAGTGTAAAAATACGCTGAATAGTTTTTCAGTAACGGTGCGAGTGGCAAGCTCGTCGACACGGTTGTTTTTTTCCTTCTCGGAAACGGCACTTTGAACAGGGGCCTGAAGCCGGGCGTCTCCTGTGAGTCGCTGACAGGGCGGCTGTTGTTTTTGGGCAGTTCGGTCCGTCCATTCACAGGCGGCCTTTTGTTCGCCCGCCCGCTCCGAGTGGCCTATTTAGAGCGGGCGCGGCGGCGGGCGTCTGCTGACTCCAGCTGCACGTGCGCCTCACAATGCACCAGCTGACCTGAATGGGGGCGCCATGGAAACTGGGGAGAGGGGAGACGGGGGGGGGCGGCGTGTGCAGGCACGTTTGGGATGATTCCGTTTCATTCCGGTGGATCAGAAATGAGATTTCAAGCGTTTTCCCAGACGAGGGGAAGTCAGTGTTAATAGTCGATGCAGCAGAGCCTTGGAACTCAAACACATTGAGTGGGGGTGGGGGGAGGGGGGGGGGGGGGGGGTACTGCCTGCATTGAATAATGGAGTATTCCAGGGCCGACTTTAACAAGACCTCGTGATACACAAGGCCATTCTAGACGGCTCCTGATGAACAGGGGCTCAGTAGAGGAGGAAGGCCATTGTTGCGGTTCTGCACACAGATGAGCCGGGGATGGGTTTTCAGGCAGAGGGAGATGAGGGACAGCAGGTCTGTGCTCAGATGGGTAGGCGCGAGACTGAAGATGGTCCCGTGTGGTGTGGGGAGATTAGCAGCACCACGCTCTCTCTCTCTCTCTCTCTCTGTCTCTCTCTCTCTCTCTCTCTCTCTCTCTCTCTCTCTCCCTCTCCCTGTCTCTGTCTGTCTCTCCCTCTCCCTCTCTGTCTCTCTCTGTCTCTGTCTCTGTCTCTCTCTCTCTCTCTCTCTCTCTCTCTCTCTCTCTCTCTCTCTCTCTCTCTCTCTCTCTCTCTCTCTCTCTCTCTGTCTCTCTGTCTCTCTGACTCAGACGGGAATGTGGAGAAGGCTCAGGCCTAACCTTCCCCTGGGTGCTGCTGACTCATTGCTTGCGTCACCTAGCGAATTTGAGTCCCATGTGATAGTCTGTGGCGAAACTGACTCCTGTAAAAAGGCTGTATTCTCCTTATGTTCCTGTTCAACACTTTAAAGCGTAGGTTTTTTTGGTACCTGCAATTATAATAAAAACGTAACTTCAGCAGCTGCTGACTGCCAGGCATCAAATTTTTTATGGTTAGCTCCACAAGTATATATTTTTTCATTTTTATTCTGTCTGTGTTCTAGAACTCTTAACTCTAAAGTTGAGAATATTCTAATCACATATTTGTGATCTTGTGCACTAATGGGTTAAGTGCACAGATTTCTCGGACACCCGAAGCAGAGGTTTTGCATATATATAGACTAAATTAAATCAGTTTTAGAATACAAAAGGCCTTCTCTCTTCTGAGGCACGGAAGGTGGAGGTGGGAAATTTGACTTCCTCATTTGAAGGGAATGTACCACATGACATCATGGCTTGCGTATGACCGGAGGCTGGCGTGGACGTTTGTCAGGGATGTGCACGGTTGTGTAATGTAGGAGGAGGAGGGGGGGGGGGGCGGAGAAGCTAGGGTAGCTACTAGGCTGAGAGAAGTAGCTGGCTTCATCGATAGGCACTTTTCGAAGCGTGCGTTAAACGGGACCACCGCTGGCTTCGACGCCTCCGTAAACGGGAAGGGGAGGGGAGAGATAAAGCGAGCCGTGCCTTGAGTGAATCCGATAGGCGATGCACGCTTCCAGATTGGGTTTCCTGTTAAAGGGCCCGGGGAGGGATAATCCGACGACACGGAGGGCTCTCTGAATGGACGCACGCACGCAGAACGGAGGCTGAAGTGGTCAGAAAAAGAGGAAAAAAAATTACTCGACCCTCTGCCCCAAAGGGGAGGGGGGGTGGGGGCTGCCTTTCCTAATGGGGCGAGAGGAATAAACGGGAGGCCGTTACGAAAAAAATATATATATCCCAGCAGACCGTGGCGTGCATCGCCGCTATGCGGGAGGAGGTGGTGTCACGTTTTTTTGGTGTTGTTTTTTTCAGCCTTGCATTATCACCTTCGGAGGGATTTCATTGGCTCGCCACGGCGTGCTCAGCCTGTGTGAGATGGAGCTGTGGGGTGTGGGGGGGGGGGGGGGTGTAGGGGAGGGGGCGGGGGGCACGGGGGCAGGGGGGGAGCAGATGGGCTTTTCTCCCACTCAGTCACGAGTGCCTCCACGAGAGAGAGGCACGGCCGCATCACTGCGGCTGCCAGCGGGGGGAAAATAATAACGCCGCAGTTCCACAGAATATGAGCGTTTTTGCCGTCGCGTCGAAGGGGCTTGACGGTTTTACACGCCATGCCGTCATTCTGAAGCCATTAGTTTAGCCCACATCTTAGAAATTAAAGTGCGTTTCTGTATGTCGGTGCTGATGAAGACTGCAGTTAGCTTTCTTCACTTTCGACCATTTATTATGCTAAATGAGTGAATATATAGTGTAAATGAATGGAAATGTGAACTGGATTTTCTTTACTGATGTGCGCTGTTGATAACATTTGTGTGTGAACTGTGTGTCACGTAGGTTAAAACTGTGTGTCACGTAGGTTAAAAGGTCCATGCTTATCATAATCAACCCCCCTGGAATTTCATAGTTAATATTTATGAATGGAGATGAATAGATAATGTCGAGCCTTTTTAAACCGTTCAATCACGCTCTGTGTTTCTGCTTCATGCCTTGATTAAGCTGAGTATAGACGCTGGAGTCTATTTTTAGCCTTTTACAGGAAATGTGCAATTTGTGCCAATTGATGCTTGTCTTGTATAGTATTTGCTTCTGTGTACTTCTGTTTGAAAGACCATCCATATCTCGTAGGTGTCTGTTCCAGACGGTGCACATTTAGGTCCAGCCTCCAATCCCATGTCTCATAGGCATGTGTTTTCCTGGATCTTACGTTTGACACATTCCACACGCAGTAGTATCTGTGAAATAGCTTTGTCATTTAGTGTGACGTCTGGGCGTGGGGTTTGAGTTCTGCATTCCGCGTAACTTGTGTAAGTTTGTGGCGTATGGTTCGATTCCCGGTCCTGCCAAAAGCCAAATTTGGCCCGGCTCTCGTGGAGCGGCACAATTGGCTCGCCGCTCCAGAGGGAGGGACTCGACAGGGTCAGCGGATCGGCGCACACAACAGCACCCCGGGCGCCTCGGAATCACGGTCACGAGCACGAGACGAGAGGGCTTGGAGAAGCCGTGTCGCTCTCCTTCGGGCCGCCGAGGGACGGGGGGTGGGGGCGAAGTATCCCGCCGGCTAACACTGATTGGATTAGATTAGGGTACAATTGACTACCAAATCTGAAATAAATGTATTAAAATTTTTTTTATTTTTTTTTAAAAAGGGCCCTTGTCCTTATCTTTGTTGTACAGGTAGCAGTTGAAATTGTACTTACCTCTAGGGTCTTTCAGCGAACTTATCCCTGGTTATGGGTATGCACTTTGTTGTACGTCGCTCTGGATAAGAGCGTCTGCCAAATGCCAATAATGTAATGTAATGTAATGTAATGAATAAAAAGAAAAGGTTTGTGTCGTGTGAACACGGGTCGTGTGAACGCGGGTCGCTCACGCGCCGCCCTCTGTGTGTCTGTTTCAGAGTCCGCAGCGAGGAAGGCCCTGGTGACGGAGGTAAGGGCGGCTCTCCTGTAAACGCCGAGTTTCCGCCGCGCTCTCTCGGCGGCGGGGCGGCTCTCCGCCGTGCGCGTCGGAGCGTTGGAGCGGGCCGCGGGGCGCTCAGGAGGACGCTGGCCCCAGCCCGTGCCCCAAAGCCGCTTTCTGAAGGCTGACCTCCTTCAGGGCCCTGCTTTTTTTGGTTTTTATACAAGATGGCCAAGTTCACTGCAAAAAAGTATTTTGGGGTTTTAGTCTTGTAAAGTCTTGTTTTCTTCCTCTAACTGTTTTAAGTGACTATTCGCTCGACAAATAAAAAAATAAAAAAAAGTCAAATAATCTCACGCACCTCATTGCCAATATTATTATTATTATTATTTTTTTTTTTTTTTTAAAGCAATAGAACTATGATTTTTTTTGTCTAAATATAAGACTAAAATGCTTGTTGAGTCTGGCATATTTTTTGTAGTTGTCCTGCTTCTCCATTTTAATGTTTGCTTATTTTTGTGTTTGTTTGTTTTCATCACCATTTGTCATTTTCACTTCCAGCATTAAGGAACAACAGAATTTTTTTCAATGTTATAGCACAGCCACAGAGACAAACCTTCAATAATGCAAGCAGAATTAAAGAGCTGACTACAGTTCAGCAGTAATTAGCAAACATAATGGCCTTCCCCTGGGTATAAACTGTAGGTTTAGAGGTGCCATTTCCCATTATTTTTTCAGGTACTTATTTTTAATGTGGCCAAGCTATCGGCCATTTTGAAGATAAAAGTCCACAATACAGGACTTTGCATTATTTAAAACAACAGGGTAATAGCCTCGGTTTTGAGGGAGCATGGAGACATATTTGCTTCATTTAAAAAAGGGCAAATAGCATTTCTAAAATTCCATTTAGACAGAAATTGTTCCTCCAAAGTTCAGTTCTCCTGTTCCATTAATGATTCTCCCCATATCTGTAATTAGGGAAGGTGTTCATCTCCATTCTCAGCTCCTTTCTCAAACTATACAGGAAATGTGTTGTTCCTGTGTGGCTGCCCATGTTAAAAATAGCATGCAAAGCATACTTGATATGAACTTTAATTACACTTCTGGTAGGCTGTAGCCTAGTGGCGAAAATACATGACTGGGACCAGTAAGGCTGATAAGCCCCGGTGTAGCCACGGTAAGATCCGCACAGCTGTTGGGCCCTTGAGCAAAGCCTTTAACCCCGCATTTCTCTGCTTTGTCTAATCAACCGTAAGCCCCTTTGGATAAAAGCATCAGCTAAATATCAAATTATTTTCATATTATTCATTTTAGTATACTTTTACGTACAACTATTTTCACACAGGTGTATTGCTGTGCATGGAATACCAGTCCTCATGTTACATTACATTCCATTACATTAATGGCAGACGCTCTTATCCAGAGCGACGTACAGTTGATTAGACTAAGCAGGAGACAATCCTCCCCTGGAGCAATGCAGGGTTAAGGGCCACGCTCAAGGGCCCAACGGCTACACAGGAGATCGAACGCCCGACCTTGCGGGTCCCGGTCCTGTACCTTAACCACTACGCTACAGGCCGGCCTACATGCTGAGGCTCCTCTCTCTCTCTCCCCGTTTAGATGCCTTCCTCCTCTGGACAGCCCGGCTCCCTCCCTGCCAAGAAGATCGGCCACCGGGGAGTGGACGCGTCCGGGGAGACCACCTACAAGAAGGTAGCCTCTCGCCCCCCGTGACAAAAAAAACATCCCCGGAGCGGCGCCCCAGACCCTCGTATCGTAACGATAACGCTGGTCTTTCCCTCTCTCTCTCTCTCTCCGCTCGCAGACCACGTCCTCGGCCCTGAAAGGGGCCATCCAGCTGGGCATCGGCTACACCGTGGGCAACCTGAGCTCCAAGCCCGAGAGAGACGTGCTGATGCAGGACTTCTACGTGGTGGAGAGCATCTTCTTCCCCAGGTAACGTGAGCTCGCCGAGCGAAGCGTGGCCCTGCTGGGGGAAGGGAGCTCCGCCGTTACGGTGGTGAACGTGTGGAGCTTCGCTTTAGGGGTTTAGCGAGTGAAGTTCATTTATTGTTCGGATTCGTATTTCATTTGTCTGGAGTCTAGTGTATGTGTTAAAGTCTGGGTTTTCCAATCAAGTGTCCCTGGACCCTGGGGGTCCTTGAAGGTTCTGTAGGGCCCTGTTCCTCAAAATCCACGGTCCTCAAGGGCCGAGAACTGCCTGGGATTCAAATGTGAAGGCGGTATGGCCAATCCGTCGTACTGACTGTTTATTTAAGAAAACCAGGGACGGATTTGGAGGCCTATCATTGTAGTCCCAGGCCAGAGGTGATATGCGATGGGTACAATTTGCGAGAATATTAAAAATATAAGACCTTTTTTATAACACATACATACAACTTCTGGCCGGGGTCCTCTAAATGCCTATGAGCGTGGGGGTGGCCGGGGGGGTCGAGGGCTGCTTCAAAAGGTTGAAAACCACAGTTTAGACATGCCAACATTTGTCCTAACTCAACTAGATCTGACAAGGGTTGTGCTCTATGTACGATGTTGAAATCTTTGAACATTCTAGACGTGACGGCCATTGAAAAGTCTCTCTCTCTCTGTTTGGACCCCAGCGAAGGGAGCAATCTGACTCCGGCCCACCACTTCCCAGACTTCCGCTTCAAGACGTACGCTCCCGTGGCGTTCCGATACTTCCGGGAGCTCTTCGGCATCCGGCCTGACGACTATCTGGTGAGAGAGACGGGCGCTACGCACACTCCTGTCCTGACGTGTTAAGTGCATTGCAGTTATTTAAAGGTACAATAGGTTTTTGTGTCAAAACATTGTTACAAGACCATTGTAAATCCCTTCCTATTATTGGAAAAGGCTAACTGACATGTTGACTCACATGTTGACTCCCCCTCATGTTGACTCCCCCTCTGCCTGTGTTCATTGGTTGAAAATTGGTTCTAATTGCCACAGCCAATTGCGTTTCAACATCAGCGCGTTTACAGGGAAGGGTTGGGATAAACATTGTTGTGGTTTGAGCGTGTTTGTTGCTGCTATTCCTCTCTTGACCATTAGAAGTCCGAAATTACCTATTGTACCTTCAATTAATACTTATGAACATTACAAAACTCCTAGTCCAAGAACAGGGATGGCTAACTCTGGTCCTGGGGAGCCACACAGGGTCTGCTGGTTTTGGTTTTCACTTTAAATACAACACCCGCTTAGACCAAAGAAACCAGGTGAGCTGAGTTAACTGTGTAGTCTGCTTTAATCGATCAATTAAGTGCCGAGTAACAACAAAAACCAGCGCACCCTGAGGCCCTCCAGGACCAGGGTCTACCACCCTGTCCCAAAACAAAGCCGGTCAGATGAAAAGACACTCCCAGCTTAACGGCATGGCGGGGACCACTTGCTTTGACATTCCTCAGATTCCTAGCGGGTTCGCAGACGTGTGGAGTATTTGACACGTGCCTCTGACTGTTCCCCTGCTTACCGATGCTCCATGTTTCCCCTTTGAACCGCCAGTACAGGTCCCTGCCTTCCCCTTTGACCTGCCCTGTCTGAACAAATGTGATTGGTCATGTGCTTAGACCTGCCCTCACTGAACTGACACGATTGGTTGTATCCTGAGAGGGTGTGTGTTTGTCACCCAGAACTGCACTGCTTTCAGCAGGGCTGGCACACAAAGCTACACCATGGCAGGAAACTGAGGCTAAAAGGGCTCCCTGATGCTGGGAAATGTAGTTCTCCAAAAGTCCGGCACGTAAAGTGACTGTTGAGGTGGGGTGAGGAGGCTTAGAAAACTGCCCGTTCTCATTAAATAAATCAGTCTAACATCAGACAGGCACTGGGGGAAGCACCTGCTGTCTCCTGGTCTCGGTCCAATTAGCTCATCCCCCACAATCCACCAGCGCTGCTTGGAGGGGGAGGGGGAGGGGGGGAGGGGGAGAGGGCTGCGTGCCTGTCTCACCTGATTAGCAGCTGCCTGTCTCACACCATTAGCACAGAGGACGTGGACAGTGTGTGAGTCACCGTGCATCAGTGAGGGAGTCAGCTGTCTGGAAGCTCCATCAGAACCGTAGTGATGATGAGGCAGTGGCTGGTGTGTGCGTGTGTGTCTGTGCGTGTGTGTACGTATGTGTGTGTGTGCATGTATTCATGCGTGTGTGTGTGCGTGCGTGCGTGTCCCTGTGTGTGTATATATGTGTGTGTGTTTGTGCATGTGTGTGTGTGGATGCATGCACGCGTGTGTCTGTATGTGTGTGTGCCCGTGTTAAATGGTTGGCATTTATATAGCGCCTTTATCCAAAGCGCTGTACAATTGATGCTTCTCATTCACCCATTCACACACCAACGGCGATTGGCTGCCATGCAAGGCGCCGACCAGCTCGTCAGGAGCATTTGGGGGTTAGTTGTCTTGCTCAGGGACACTTTGACACAGCCCGGGCGGGGGATCGAGCCGGCAACCCTCCGACTGCCAGACGACTGCTCTTACTACCTAAGCCATGTCACCCCCCGTGTGCGTGCATGCATGCGTTTGTATGTGTGTGTGTGTGTATGTGTGTGTGTGTGTGTGCGTGTGTGCACGTGTGTGTGCATGCATGCGTTTGTGTGTGTGTGTGTGTGTGAGTGTGAGTGTGAGTGTGAGTGTGAGTGTGAGTGTGAGTGTGAGTGTGAGTGTGTGTGTGTGTGTGTGTGTGTGTGTGTGTGAGTGTGAGTGTGAGTGTGTGTGTGTGTGTGTGTGTGTGTGCGTGTGTGTGTGTGTTCTCTTTAGCATCAGGACATAATGTGATTTCTCTTGAGCTGTCCAGTGTGTGGCAGGACCTTCCCATCTCCCCTCCCTCCCTCCCTCCCTCCCATCTCCCCTCCCTCCCATCTCCCCTCCCTCCCTCCCTCCCATCTCCCCTCCCTCCCTCCCTCCCTCCCTCTCATCTCCCCTCCCTCCCTCCCATCTCCCCTCCCTCCCTTCTCCCCTCCCTCCCTCCCTCCCTCCCTCCCTCACATGCCGCACCTGTGACCTCACTGCGGCTATATTACATAATGCACTTTTTCATGAGCCTGTCACGCTCTGTCCAGAGCAGCACAGCCATTACTGAGCAGGGCTATTACCGCACACGTGATGGGGAAATATTACAGAGCCCCTGCTCTTAAGCCCTCGTGTGTTCACACTGAGATGAGGTGTGTGGGTGGTGAGTTCCTTGGTGGAAATTAATGCTGCGGAGTGATGTGTGTGCGTGTATGCGTGTGTGTGTATGGTGAGTTCCTCTGTGGTAATGAACTCTACGGGGTGATGTGTGTGCGTGTGTGTGTGTGCGTGTGTTTGAGGGGCTCTGGAGAGGTGGCAAGGTGCAGGTCTCCTGTTTACCTGCATTAACTGCTCACCGCATGGGCGACGCATGAAGAAGACTTTCCCGGTTCCCTTAAAGCGACTTCTCCACCCTGCCATATCTCCGAGCCTTTCTGAGACGCCTCCGCTTCCCAACACGGACCCCTGGGGCACCACGCCCAGGTCTACACGGAGCCCTCAAACGTTCTCCATGACCGAATTTCCCCCAGTGGTGCCAAACGAAAGCCACCTTAACCTAACGTAAACATAACTCAGTGACGAGAACTGGCCATTCAGCCGAACAATGCTCGCCATTTTCCTGCCGCTGAAGTGTACCTAGTGCTCGCCGCTGGATTAATGCCACTTCCTGTGTAAAACATGACGCACATATTCCCCTAGTGCCGTTATTTTGCTCGTAGACAGACGGCGTGGTCAACGTGCTATTCACGCAGACAAATTTCTGCGCGAGCCAGTTGGATGTGGAAGAATTCCGCTACAGGTGAGGAGATGTAATCGTAACTGACGTGGGGGGGGGTGTTATGGCAGTTACCAAGACGACCCTTGAGTGTTCCCGCACGGTTCCTCCCGCTGAATCCCCTCTCCCGCTCCTCGCGTGTGCAGGGGCTGTGAGCACTCGTCTCGCGGCTGATCCGCGAGTCGTACCGACCCTGCGACGGCTCTCTTCGCTCGCCTTATCTCCCTTGCACACTCCGCCCGGCCCCAGATGGGGCTTAGCACCCTAATGCTCACTAAAGCCCAGAGAGGGAAAGCGCAGCCCTTCTCCCGGGGAAGGGTTTTTCATTTTCCATACATATGAAAATGACAGCAGTGTGCTGACTTGCTATATTTTGGAGTGAATGTTAGAAAATACTTGAGAATTCTATTGACGTTTTTGACATTGACAAAATAACCGTCGTGTCTGGTCTTCACTCTCAGAAGGTGATAACTGACCGTTGTACCTAGTCTTCACAAATAGAAGTCGATAAGTGTTTGATGGTTTCTGGTCTTCAACCTCAGAAGGTGATAACTGATCTTTGTGTCCGGTTCTCGCCCTCATAAGGTGATAACTGACCGTTGTCTCTGGTCTTCATTCTCAGAAGGTGATAACTGACCGTTGTGTGTGGTCTTCACCATCAGAGGGTGATAACTGACCGTCGTGTCCCTCACCCCGAGAAAGCGATGTTATCTTCACGGCGAGTGACTCCGTCGTCTCTGTGTTTCCGCAGTACTCGCTCTGCAACGAGCCGCTGATCGAGCTGTCCAACCCGGGCGCCAGCGGCTCCGTGTTTTACCTCACCAGGGACGACGAGTTCATCATCAAAACCGTCATGCACAAGGAGGCCGAGTTCCTGCAGAAGCTGCTGCCGGGCTACTACATGGTGAGTTCCTCCCTCTCTCCTTCTCTCCTTCTCCCGCTCTCCCTCCTCCTCTCTCACTCTTTTGTTCCATCTCCCTGCACACCATTCCCTTTCCCCCCTCTCTCTCTCTCTCTCTTTCCTTTTCTCTCCAGGGGCCCCCGGTAGGGAAGTAATGACTGCAGAATTGAGTGGCGCCGCCAATGCGAAATTGCTTTCCCTTTTATATATAAATAAATATAAATGCCACTATGTATGTTTTTGGTTTAAAAAAAAAAGAAAAACACGGGCCCGTCACAAAAGGTTGGCGCTTTCCTCTTCCGCGACCCCCAGCGGAACCGCCTGGGTCCGCATCAGACCGGTTTCGGCCCGTCGGAGGTTAGGGAAGGCGCGACCGCGGAGGCGCAGAACCGTGCCGGATTAATTCTGGCGGTGGCGCTGGGAGCGGCGGGGTCAAACCCAAACACGGCCGTAATGGTTCGCGTTTCTATTTTAGGCCCGGCCGTGTCCCGCGGGCCCGGTGTATATATATGCGCGTGGGTTAACCCTGCAGAGGGCGGTGTGCCTCTCGGAGGTAGGTGACCGGGACCCGGTGATTTACGCTGACCTCTCCGCTGGCTCTGCCCGCACGCCGGCGCCTTTAATGGGGCCGCGCCGGCGGGATTGATGCACCGGGGTCCAGCGCCCGACCCGGGTGAACGGCCACAGCCCCAGCGGCAGAGCAGCCGATTTATCACTTCGTGTCTTTTACGATTTTCCAGTATTTCAGGCAGGTTTAGAAGATCAGTCCACTTCTGCTTTCTCTCTCTCTCTCCACCCTCTCTTTTTTTCTCTTTCTCTCTCTCTCTCACCATCTCTCTCCTTGTTCTTGTGTCCCTGCCTTTCTCTCTCTCTGTCTCTCTCCCTCTTTCACTGTCACTCTCTCTCTCTGTCTCAGTGTCTCCCTCTCTCTCTCCCCTTCTTCACTCTCTCCTTTTTATCTTTCCCTCTCCCCTTCTCTCCCTCTCTCTCACTAACTCTCTCAGTGCCTCTATCTCTCTCTCTCTCTCACACACACACACTCTCTCTCTCACTCACACACACACTATCTCACTCACACACACAGACACACACTATCTCTCTCTCTCTCTCACACACACACACACACACACACACTATCTCTCTCTCTCTCACACACACACACACACTATCTCTCTCTCTCTCACACACACACGCACACACACACACTATCTCTCTCTCTCTCTTTCTCTCTCACACACACACACACTGTCTCTCTCTCACACACACCCTCTCTCCCTCTGTAGGATGTTCTTCTGAAGGTGACCCTGCTTGTGCCCCCCCCCCCCCCCCCCTGTGCCCCCCCGGGAGGTCTGCAGCTGTGTTTGACCTCACCCCCCTCTAACACACTGTCCTGCGCCCGTCAGACAGTTAACACGGGGCACACATCCACCTCAGGATTTTTTGGCTCGGTTTTAAATGGGTGATGAGTTGATTAGTGTGTGCGGTTGTTGCACTAATTGGATTGGGTATATGCTGGCAGTCAGTCAGCGTGCATCGTCCGTCGATTGGTTAATTGGGAGTTGGGGGGATCGTGGCTGTGGCGTTCAGGTAAACTTTCACAAACGGCTGGTGGATTTGTCGAAGAATGAATGTGCAATAATTTTGTAAAAGTCAGAACTCTTAATACCCCGGAATGAAATTCATAAATGATCATAGTGCAAAGAGATGGCTTCCATTTCCAGCTCCTGTGAAGATCATTTTTACTTAAGTGAAGCCATCTCCCTTTGTGAATGTACCATTTAACCTGGTAAATGTGCTAGATATATTTTGGTGCCCTTTCTGTTCCGCATGGTGACATGTTGAGAGTTGAGAATTCCTATGCTCCCAGTCCTGGTATTGCTTTGCCTAAAAGGTCTGTGTGAAAATCCATGGCCAGCTTACAGAAATGATGACAGATCTGGACACCTAACATGTTGATTGATTTCATCTCACGGATGGACGGTTTTAATCGACTCAGGCCTTTTCATAAACAGCTGTTAATGGTGTTCTTGTATTTTTGTGTACGAGGCACATTTTCCCCTGCCATAAATCCCACAGTGCAGCTGTGGAATCGTTTTGTATTCACAAGGCTCTTCCGCGTGCCTTTCATCATTAAATTACTATAAATGGAAAATAACGGTTTCACGTTAAGAGATTCTTACAATTTTAAGAGTTTCTTACACATTAAAATAATTATCAGGAACAGATTTACCTGCTAGTTCTAGTTTGAGGGATCGTTCCTAAGGTGAAGACATTTAATCAAATTGAGAGGGATGTAAGAACAACGTATCATTGGGAAGGTGGAATTCAATTCCACCCTCGGTAAGTTTTTCTCCCGCTTTTTTTTTTCTTCCTCTCGTCTCCTTCCCCGTCCTCCCGTCCCCAGAACCTGAACCAGAACCCGCGCACCCTGCTGCCCAAGTTCTTCGGGCTGTACTGCGTGCAGTCGGGCGGCAAGAACATCCGCGTGGTGGTGATGAACAACGTCCTGCCGCGTTCGGTGCGCATGCACCTGAAGTACGACCTGAAGGGCTCCACCTACAAGCGCCGCGCCTCCAAGAAGGAGCGTGAGAAGGCCCGGCCCACCTTCAAGGACCTGGACTTCATGCAGGACCTCCAGGACGGCCTGATGCTGGACACTGACACCTACAGCGCCGTGGTCAAGACCCTGCAGAGGGACTGCCTGGTACGGGAGGGGTGGGGGGGGTGTCCAGAGTTTAGCTCTTTAACCTCCTGAGACCCTGCAGAGGGACTGCCTGGTAAGGGAGGGGTGGTGGGGGTGTCCAGAGTTTAGCTCTTTAACCTCCTGAGAAACCTGCAGAGGGACTGCCTGGTACGGGAGGGGTGGGGGGGTGTCCAGAGTTTAGCTCTTTAACCTCCTGAGACCCTGCAGAGGGACTGCCTGGTACGGGAGGGGTGGGGGTGTCCAGAGTTTAGCTCTTTAACCTCCTGAGACCCTGCAGAGGGACTGCCTGGTACGGGAGGGGTGGGGGGGTGTCCAGAGTTTAGCTCTTTAACCTCCTGAGAAACCTGCAGAGGGACTGCCTGGTAAGGGAGGGGTGGGGGTGTGTCCAGAGTTTAGCTCTTTAACCTCCTGAGAAACCTGCAGAGGGACTGCCTGGTACGGGAGGGGTGGGGGTGTCCAGAGTTTAGCTCTTTAACCTCCTGAGAAACCTGCAGAGGGACTGCCTGGTAAGGGAGGGGTGGGGGTGTCCAGAGTTTAGCTCTTTAACCTCCTGAGAAACCTGCAGAGGGACTGCCTGGTAAGGGAGGGGTGGGGGGGTGTCCAGAGTTTAGCTCTTTAACCTCCTGAGACCCTGCAGAGGGACTGCCTGGTAAGGGAGGGGTGGGGGGGTGTCCAGAGTTTAGCTCTTTAACCTCCTGAGAAACCTGCAGAGGGACTGCCTGGTAAGGGAGGGGTGGGGGGGTGTCCAGAGTTTAGCTCTTTAACCTCCTGAGACCCTGCAGAGGGACTGCCTGGTAAGGGAGGGGTGGGGGTGTCCAGAGTTTAGCTCTTTAACCTCCTGAGAAACCTGCAGAGGGACTGCCTGGTAAGGGAGGGGTGGGGGGTGTGTCCAGAGTTTAGCTCTTTAACCTCCTGAGACCCTGCAGAGGGACTGCCTGGTACGGGAGGGGTGGGCGCTGGGGCCTGGTTGTGTCCAGAGTTTAGCTCTTTAACCTCCTGAGACCCTGCAGAGGGACTTCCCTTTAGTGTTTTAATTAACCTCCTACGACCCTGCGTTCTCACATGAGGGCTTTCAATTTCGGCTTCCCTGAGCTCTATGTCATCTAAGATACTTTAATATATATATATATTTTTTTTTAAAGGTTAAATACTTTTATCTTTTCACTCACATTCGTATTCGGAAAAACTCACTTTAAAAGGGCAAGCTAACTATGGTGGATCATCGATTGATAAAAGAGTGTACTAACGTCAACGTGCTAACGTTAAATATCTGATGTATTTGCAATACCTTATAAAAGAAGATCCAGAAAAGACAGCCCTGCTCTAGACTATATTCAGAGGTGGAAAATCCAGGTTCAGAAATTAAAAGTCATCCCCAGTACTTTAGCAGAAGTCTTCAGCCAGGAGGTAGAACTAGTGAAATCGGCCGGCTGAGTTCACGGGTGGGGGAAAAAAAAACAACAAACGTCAGCACTTTTACTTCCCTCACCCCTGGACTTTTCCACCTCTAAGCGTCCCGTGTGCGACCGTGCGTTCCAGGTGCTGGAGAGCTTCAAGATCATGGACTACAGCCTGCTGCTGGGGGTGCACAACCTGGACCAGGCCGAGCGGGACCGGCAGACCGAGGGTTCCCCGGGCTCCAGCGACGAGAAGCGGCCGGTGGCCCAGAAGGCCCTGTACTCCACCGCCATGGAGTCCATCCAGGGCGCGGCCGCCTGCGGAGAGACCATCGACACCGACGACACGTGAGCGCCCAGGAATTCGGGAATTCGTGTGAACTGGGGGCGCAGGGGGGACGGGGACGGGGGGCTCCTTTCTGCTTGTCTAAACAATAATGGTTTATTATTCGCATTGGACTCCTTTTCTGTTTGGAAGAGTGTCTCCCCCCCGCTAAGCTCCCTTCCCCAGCAGAATGAAATATGGCAGGAGTCAGGATGTGCGTGTGTTTTTCTTCTACCACTTATCTGTGTCTGTCGAGGTATAAACATGGGTGAAAACTTGACTGTTTCAGGGGAACTGCAAATGCTTGTACTTCTCTCCATGATCATGACGTAAAGCTGGACCAAGATTGTTGTCCGCATAAGCCTGAATCATTCTGAGCTGAATTGTCCCTCGAATTGCGTAAATTGGGCTGTCGCCCACCCTAGACAGTGGTGAGCTGCCATTCAGGATTCGGGTGAACTGCAGTGTTAGCCATTCATTTCTAAAAAATAACGTTATGGCCTTGTGCCATTTGTGTAGCCACAGCTGGCCATTACAAACACCAAAATGCTGAGAGTGCTGCACTTGGACTACATGTGAATCGTTTGAGTACAAATCAAAAATTTACAGAGCCAAATCAAGAAAGGAAACAAAGTCTGTCCCAAACAATATGGAGCTCACTGTACATGCCCCATACCCCCCCCCCCCTCTCTGTATGCCTGGGCTGGAACTGTTGTGGCACCCTGGCCATGTTTTTGCCCGTAGTTTCACGTTCATGTCTGTATAATAAGTGTTTTTTTTTTTATTCGGCTAAATCAATGTCCGCCGTCTCTCTCCAGAATGGGCGGGATCCCCGCAGTCAGCGGCAAAGGGGAGCGTCTCCTGCTCTACGTGGGGATCATCGACATCCTGCAGTCCTACAGGTGAATCTGTCACGGGCGCCGCTCGATTTCGCTCATTTACTCTCGAGGAGGGCGACTGACTGACCTCGCCGCTAATAAAACATCCCTCTCTGAGTAATGCGGTGATATAAAGGCAATACCCGTGGCTTTAATGTGTTCTGAGTTTTATGTTTAAACCGCGCTGTGTGTGTGTTGCAGGCTAATAAAGAAACTGGAACACACATGGAAGGCTCTCGTTCACGACGGAGTGAGTAAAGTATTCATTTTTACACTTCAGTTTAGCTCGTAGAAAATGCCAAAGTTTATTTTTATATGATATAAAACAGCCTGTTATAAAAAAAAACTGTTTATAACAGATGTCGGGTCACAAGGAACACTTCGAAAGTTTGAAAAGAAAGGATTCGCACTCTCACCATGTGCTCCAAAAAACTAATAATTTGATTTTAATGAGCCGTGCAAATGGTTGATGCTTCGACCTCAGTGGTTCTGCTGAAGACCGCTGAAGTCGAAACGTCAGCCATTTGCATGGCTCAATAAAATCACATTATTTGTTTTTTGGTGAATGTAGTGAGTGTGCACGTACTTTCTTCAATATACACTCAGCGAACACTTTATTAGATATTTATTTGACTTATTTTCAAGACTTCTGATGATGTAGCCTATCCACTTAGAGTTTTGACGAGTTGTGTGCTCAGAGATGCTCTTCTGCATACCACTGTTGTAATGCGTGGTTATTTGCGTTACTGTCACCTTCCTGACAGCTTTGACCAGTCTGGCCATTCTCCTCGGACCTCTCTCATTAACAAGGCATCGAACTAGATGTTTTTTGTTTTTCACACCATTCTCCGAAAAACTCTAGAGACTGTTGTGCCTGAGCAGTTCCTGAGATACTCAAACCACCCTGTCTGACACCAACAATCATTCCACGATCAAAATCACTTCGATCACATTTTTCCCTATTCTGATGGTTGATGTGAACTTTAACTGAAGCCTCTGACCCGTATCGGCATGATATTATGCATCATACTGCTGCCACACGATTGGCTGATTAGATAATCGCATGAATAGGTAGGTGTACAGGTTTTCTAATACAGTGCTCAGTGAGTGTATACTCAGATATAACCTCGTTCTGATACGGTGTTGGTGTTACGTCACCCAAGTGTCACCTGACGGATCGGAAACCCAGACTTCCTGGAAAACTTTGGTGTGGCTTGGGAGGGCGGGACACCCTTCGGCTCATAGGGCACAGAGCACGTCCGTCTCAGCCCCTGTCTGGCTGAGCTGTGACCCCCTCACCCCACCGGTAACCCCATTCTCTCCCTTCATGCATTAATCAAGCGGTGAACTGCTGCTGATTCTCCTGATTCGGAGCGGTGAACTGGTGCTGATTCTCTTGATTCGGAGCGGTGAACTGGTGCTGATTCTCCTGATTCGGAGCGGTGAACTGGTGCTGATTCTCCTGATTCGGAGCGTTGTAAGTGTAGCTCTCCTCAGCGCAGCGGTATCTCAAGGACTTTTATGGGGGC
>NC_083763.1:9133528-9151028 GCF_963514075.1 Conger conger | reverse complement strand
CTGCGTGACTCTGCTTGCATGCGTTCGTTTGCGTCCGTCCTGCTCCTTATCCATTAGCATTAGCATTATCACTAGCATTACGACACCCCTTACTTTTTATTTATCTATTTTTTTGTGTGTGTTTTTAAACCATTGATGTTGTTTTTTTTTAACCGATTTGCAAGCTTAGCATGGAAGATCTGCCTGGCGGAGGCGGTTTTCAGAGTCCAGTGATTCCTATTCAGTTTCACTCAAACTGAATAATTGACCGTTTGTGCATTTAACCCCTTCAGTCCTCACTTCTGTCACCCGTGGGCGAAAAAAACTGTGTGGGGCAGGGCGCTTCAGGAACGAGGCCCGTAATCCACTAACCGGAGGTTATAGCATCAGTTGGGGAATTTTTGTTACAGCCTTTCAGCACGGTGCGTCACTTAACCTGATTTGCTTCAGTAAATACTGAGCTTTATAATTTAACAACGGGGAGAATTTAAGCTGTGAGTCACCTCTATCTGCAAATGTGTCATGTTAATGAAATTTTAAACAGATCAGTTCCTTCCTGTGGATTGTACTGGTGGTCCCAGGTATCAGAACGTTGTCTATGGTAACGTTCTGATGTCACCATGGCTGCGATGGTTCTGCACACAGTTAAAGTTACAGAACGTTATTCTGCATATCCTCACTGAGTAAACGCCTCAACATGGCTGCAGTGTGGGTCGGGCAGTCTGGCAAGCCATCAAACACCACGCTCTCTCTTTCTCTCTCCTCCCTCCTCCCTCTCTCTGTCCTTCTTTCCCCTTCTTTCTCTCTCAGTATTACTCTCTCCCACTCTACTCTTTCTCCCTCTTTCTCTCACGCTCTCTGTCTCTCCCTCCCTCTCTTTCTCTCGCTCTCTCCTGCCCTCTCTCCCTCCCTCCCTCCCTCCCTCTCTCTGGGGAAGCCTTCCTCATTCCCAGAAGCCTTTGCACACTGCAGTGACTGGCTCCACAATGACCCCCCCCCCCTTCCGCTCCCCCATCTGTGAGCTGCAGTGCCACACCAGTACCTGCTGGAGCTCCAACTGCTACTGGCACAGAGACCGTGTGTGTGTGTGTGTGTCTGTGTGTGTGTGCGCACGCATGTGAGAGACAGAGAGAGAGTGTGTGTGTGTGTGTGTATATGTGTGTTACAGTTAGCTGCTTATGCTAACTGTCATGGCCTGAGAAATCTGCACATTTGCACTGGTGCTTGTATGCGTCATACACACACAGGTACATAATGGTGCTCTCCAGTCTCTGAATCCCCCCAGATAATGCTCCACTTCCACCCTCTAACTGTTAGCTGAGGTCAACTGATCCCATTTCATGTCAACATCAGAACTTCTTCATGAAAGTGTGCTGGGGTACTGCGATACGATTCAGCCGCACGCGGTGAAACAGGCTGTTCAGAGAGGCTTTGATATGACCTTTGCTTGATCTAGTGACTGTTCATGAATTCTGGGATAGAGGGAATCTGATTTGTTTTCATGGTGTACTGCAACCTGACACTTTAAAAATGGCAGACTCTTGATCTCTCTCTCTCTCTCTTTCTCCCTCCTCTTCGTCGCTGCAGTAAACGTGGTTGCCGAGGGCAGCGAGGCCGGGCAGTTTCTCTGGATGGAACCCATCAGCGCTGGTCACCAGCCCTCCCAAATGGTGGGGGGGGGGGGGGAGGGGGGGAACGCGACTCTACCCAGCCTTTTCTGTAAGAGAGAAAAATAGAGGAAACAAAAAAGGGACAAAACAACGGGAAAAATGCCCAGACTACCCGCGGACTCTTCCTGACGACGCTCAGAGCCCCCCGGCCCTCCAGTCGATATCGCACACACACCAGGACGAGACAAACTCAAAAACAACTCCAGTCTTGCATGCCCCATCAGTAATGTGTGGTTTCCCCCCTGTGTGCCCCGCCCCTTTTTTAGAACACAAAAAGGCTTCGGCCTATCACATTCTAGATCCGGCCTTCAATATCGGCTTAAAGTAAACAGTTCCAACTTTTTACAGTTACAGTTCTGTTTATTTAAAAAATATCACGTTTATGCATTCTATTGTTTTTGTAATCATGAATTTAAATTTTTTTATTTGTGCACTTTTCAAAACGATTTTAATACTGTGAACATATTTTCAATGTCTGTTGTGTGTCACCCGTAGGGGATCACTACGGTCGGTCGGAGGGATTTTTAGCGGTTGTTTCTGGTGTTCTGGCTGCTTTGTGCTATAGTCTGCTTGGGTTTCTGTCATTTCCACTGGATCTGTTCTTCTCCACAACGCTGGGCAGCATCCAGGCAGCATCTCGCCAACCATCCCCACTCACTGTCCTGTTTTTCTGTCACCATTTACCGCGGTTTTACTGTTTAATGTCAAACATTCAGTTCCACTCTTCCAGGCACCGACGACGTCATTACATCGCGTGTGCTTTTATGGATTTTTGTCTCTTAAAACCCAAACCGATTATTTTCTTCATAGCTATTGCGACGATACAATTAAATGCTCGTTGGGGTTTTTGTTTGTTACTACAAACAAGCCAAATGGTCATGCCTCTGAATTAGACGTTTTTTATTTTAAGGCGGGCAGTGTCAGACAGTCACTGTTTCTCGGGTTCTTCCAGACGAGGTTTAACAGAAAAGCAGCTGTCACTCTCCAAGCTGTGCTTTGGGAAGTTACAGTTGAGCCAGCAAGCTGAAAGCTGCATTATCCAAAAACATAGTCTTAATTTATAGTCTTAATTTCAGAGCCTAATTTTGCTATCCCTTTAGCATAGGTTGGTCTTTCCGTTTTCAGGTGAGCACAGTGATGGCATTTCTTTAATGATTCCTTGGGTTTTTATGAGAGCTCCCGTTTTTAGGAGAGGAGGTTCCCCTTGAGTGTCCTCCGTTTGTTTCATTTTGATGTCCATGCTGAGGGGAGATAAGTGTGTGAGTATGTGTGCGTGTGCGTGTGCGTGTGTGTGTGTGTGTGTGCGTGCGTGTGTGTGTGTAAAGCTGAAGGGAGATGTGTGTGTGTGTGTGCATGTGCGTGTGTATGTATATGTGTGTGTGTGTGTGTGTGTGTGTGTGTGTGTGTGTGTGTGTGTGTGTGTGTGTGAGAGTGAGTGTGAGTGTGTGTGTAAAGCTGAAGGGAGATGAGTGGATGTGGGCTGGCGGCACTCCTGGACTCTTCACAGCTGGTAAAGAGCAGAATAAATCCACAGAATTCCACTCCTGCTAGTAATGGACAACGCCCAAATATTTTTTCAGGTTGCCTTTTAAACATTTGGTCAGTGTTTGCCTGCTTTATCTTTACTGTAAAGATGAAAGCTTCTTTACATTCACTTGATGTATTTTGTTCATATTAATTATATTTTTTGTCTGATTGCACAGAACCCTTGAGACTGAGCGTAAATATTTTAATTCCTTCCCTTTTTCTTGTGTCATGCAATAGAAATGTGTGGGCATTCATGTCCACTGTATACTCACCGTTTTATTTTTTATGTTTTCTGAGGAGATTGAGATTTATATATAAAATACTGTTCATTGTTATGATGTGCAGTGGCCAGTTAATAATTTGCTGTTATCAATGACAACTGAGTGAGTGTAACAGCAATATATTTATAAATTGTAGCTATTTAGTATTTGATTGCCTTATTGAGAAATGGGAAGAAAAAAAAAAACCTCATTAGACCTTCTTTTGTAGAGATATTCTTTTTTTCTTTCCAAGTAACGTTTCAATCATTGTTCCTGGGGATGTGTATATAAGAATATAAATATATATATAAAAATATATATTTTCCATTTGAACTGGAGAATATTATTTTGTATTTTATTTAATCTTTTGCTGGCTGCTAGCAAGACTTGATTAAGATCCACAGCAGATTTACTGTACCATATACTTTACATTACGATAGTGAAATGCAGCTATATTTATTGTGTTAAATCAGAGCTGTTTCTTTGGAAAAGTTGCCTGACTCAAATGTTGTCAGAGAGTTGTACTGTACATGCAATTTTCTCTCTAGCGGGGCATCTCGACATCGTAGCCGTATCTGTGTGTAAATGTGTGTGCGTGTGTGTGTTCCAAACGCTGTGTACCCTCTCTTTGGTGAGAGTCCTTTTCATAAAGGCATAGCATGTTTTTAATATAAATAATGCATATCAGAAATACGTAACTATATATCTGTACATATCCATCTATTTCTACATAAAGATAAATAGATGGCTATAATTGTGTCTCTGGACTGAAAGCATACAGAATAAAACCGTTCCCTGTCTATGAAATATTGTATTTGCTCATGTTTCCAAAGTACCATGCGTCTTTGTGTTTTGCTTAATCTCTTGCTTAACTGTAATTTGCAAGCAGGGAATGCTATCTGTGTGTCTCTCTTGTGCTGGTGTTCAGCCTATGATGTGGGAGAACATTTTCATTGTCAAGTGCTGGGTTTCTTTCCTCCATGTTTATTATTTTATATTTTTTGTTTGTTTTTGACCTGATCCTATTGACTCACTCTTTGTGGTTACCTTTTTACAGGTGCTTTGACAAACTATTCAGCACATTATATAGATTTAGGTTGTGGTAAAGTCCATAGTGTGGTTAGCCTACTGGCTGAAGGTACTGCACTTGAATAAAATCAACGTGTGACATTAGTGAAAGAACAATCATCAGCAACTTTAAGTTAATTGTGCGAAGCTTGCAGGCCAGTGATGAAACATCTGAAGCAATACTCGTGAATGGGGAAAAGTGTATGATGTGTAAAGATGAGTTACATTTTCATGCACAGCAGTCGTAAAACACCCGCGTATGCTTCAGAAAACTGAAATGTGGTCACCAGAACAGAAATGCCTCAGGGTCCAAGATAACAGATCAGTAATGTTTGGACAGAATTGGATTGTGTAAATTGGGATCACAACAAGATGAAAATGAAGTATATGTTAGAATATTAAACAAAGATATAAGGAATCTCTGTCATGTACTGTATTATTAGAATATCATATAATGCCATTGATACTCACCTTTATGCAAATTGTGGTATATATTGTACAATGGCATGGTTAAATACATTCTACTATATGAATATTACATTAAATAAAACATCTGATGTGACAAATGTTCCTTATATTTTTATTTAATATTTTACCATCTACATTTTTTTCCACAGACATCGTTGAAAAGCTGTCATCACTTACACAGTTACCTGCCCATATTGTGGCTAAATGTATTATGAGACTTTATTTTTAAAACACTTATATTTTTTATTTATTTGTTGGTCTCATCAGGATTAAGCAGACTTGGCTAGTATTTTATTTTTATGCTCAACTGCCTGTGACAGAAATTGCTCTGATTTTTATTTTTTATTTGCTCTTGATTTCTTTATTTCAGCTGTTTTTATCTGTAAAAATGTGTAGCACCAGCTTACAAATTGGATTCCAAACAAGTATAAGTGAGGTTATTGTATTAAAATATCTCTGAAAACAGTGAAAATAAGTAGTAATCTATGTTGACTGGACAGAACTGTTGGGCACACTGAGAAAAAAAGATGCAAATCTTAGACTTTTATCTCTGAATAGGGTATGTTTGATGTACATGCAAACAAACATTAATTGGGGGAAAAGTGAATAAAATAACTTATGGAATTAACTGGGTTTGGCTCTATTTGTGTGCATTTCTGCATGCATACTTGCTCTTTGTTTATGTATGCATGTGTCTCTGCTATAATTTGGGAAACCAGCAAGGGACTGCAAAGATTAGTTACATTAGTAATGTTCATTTATGATTGATTGTCAGAAAATATACATTCTTATCCTGTATGGCCACTAGATTCAGGGAATTATTACATTTTGTGTGATCTTCATTTCTTTTTTCTTTTCTTTTCTTTTTTTGTGTGTGAACGTCTCGGTTTTAAAAATGCAATCATTATTCTAAAATCCAGACAAAATGAGTCTAAATCACAGTTCAGTGTATAGACCTGATGTCTAGTGCTTGCTGTTTTACTTCATGGAAACTGTAGAATCCCTGCTTCACTACATTTTGAAAGAAGAAGGCTGTGATATTGCTATAGAGCAGCTCTTCATCATGTGGAGTTGGTCTCCTTCCTCTGTTGAAATATGACTGAACCATTCAAACGTACTCTTAACACCTAGTGGAAACCATTTTTAGTTTGCAATGACACGGGTGGGAACCTGAAACAATCCCTTTGAACACAAAAATCAATTTATAGGAAATGAAATTAGCCAGCATTGGCAGGTACCCTTATGAATTTGTAGCATATTGCACAATGACAGAGTTAATTACATTCCACAATGGAGCACCCCTCACCATTTAGATATGAAATTCAGCCTTTTGGATATGCCACAGAATGCACCATTGGTGAATCTGTTCCATTTCGCAACTATAACTTGTAAATGTGCAGGTATCAATTCAGCAAATTGCTTCAAATAAATGGGAGTGAGAATGTATTTTCTTGTGTTATTTGTCATGTTACTTTCATAAACAATCTCTCCTTGTCGGTTACATGGGTTGTTTGTAACCACAAATATTGTTGCTGGTTCTTTTAACCCTTTAAATAGTTTAAACTACACAAAGAAGCTTTTCTAATATAGTTGTACTACCTTTACTTCAGAAATCTAACTTAACGTTTTCATCTGACATAAAACCACTTTGGTATTGCCAGCTAGTAACTAACATTACAAAAGCAGGGTAGTGTGTTTGTGCTTTGATTGCTGTTTATGTTACTTCAATGGTGACTCAAACAAACTATTCCTTCCCATTTCCGATAGCTAACTAGTGTATCGTTAGGTTATGTTGGCTAACTAACTACATAGCCGCTCACATAAGTACTCCAGGAAAGGTGGGGCAGCTAAATAGTTAATGCTCTTTGTCCACCCCCTACGCAAATACTGTAGTCGGGCTGTTTGTGTTACTGTAGCTACTGGACTACACCCACATTCTCAAGCGAAGATTCCTATTTGCCAGTGTGAATGAAATCTCAATGCGATTTGTCCATTTTCCCTCAATTAAAAAATAATCGTTTCTAATTGGGAGTCATACGTGTCACTCATCTCACGTGCTCTGCCGTCCAGAAGCCGTTTGGTTTCCTGCCGGTTGAAGTGGGAGCGAAGCTGAAACCTTTCTTGCTGTCAAAAAAACTAAGATAGCGAACTAAGACAGCTATATTCACATTGAAAAGGCATCGTCGAGATGGGAACCCGGGATGATGAGTATGATTATTTATTCAAAGGTGAGAGAGGACATCAAGATTAAGAAAACTGAACGCTGTGATGAGCTGTTCCGATGTGAATCCAAGGAGGAAATCAAACGACCCTTGCTAGCTAGCGAACGAAACGCGACAGCGGCCTGAGAAGCCTTGCTTGTTTTTGCAGCAGGTTAGCTAGTGCCGACTAACATAATAACAAGAATAAAACCCGTACTGAGAGTAGTTTGTTTCAGTAAACAGTTCACTGTTGTTTACCGAAACCCGTGTAGTTTCATAGCTAGCTAGCTATGCGTATTTTCTTGAACGGAACGGTATGACGATATGCTAATATTAGCTACTTGGCTAGGCTAGCTAGCCTATACGAGTTCCGCTTTAGAGCTAACGGTATTCCAGGACCAACACTGGATTGCAGCAATTCACGAAAATAAAGTCCAGAAGCTAACGTTAGCGATGTTTATTTGGCTCATTTCTAGCCATATGAATATGCGTATGGACTTGTTTCGAAATTATCATATGTTGATGTATATTATTTGGCTACATCATAGTTAGCTAGGTAGTTAGCTACTGTTATCCACCTATAGACTAATTACGGCGATGTTGTGATTTGCTAGTTAGCCTACAGGCAGCCAGTTAGCAAGAGCAAGCTAACGTTAAGAAAGTTTGGCGTTGGCTAGAGATAGCTACACCTAAGTGTGCTAGCTAGCTTACAAACGGAACTTTGTAGATGGCGTTATTGTTATGACAACGGATACAATCATGAACAAATGGCAACTATTCATGTTTAGCTTGATGGCTAGCGAGTTAACTATTGATAATCTCTCTTGGTGGAATTACCACACGGGTTCTTTTAGTTAGCAGCCTTTTAGCTACGGCTACCTTGCTTGCCAGCCCCCCAATATTCTGATTTATACAGACAGGGATGGCTTAACTTTAAATTCCTTGCCCTGTGGGAGTCAGTTACTTTAGCAAAACGCCAGACACGATAACGTTATCGAAACAACGCTAGCCATATTGTTTATGTCAGTCCAAGCTATCCATTTCCCAAGGCTAAGAGCCGCCCGATCATGCTTAACATAGGAACTGGCTGCCGTTATTTCAAAATGCATTGGCAAGATAGCGAACGTTAGCAATCGTCAACTTAATTTATGAAGCCAGCTTGGATGGTCAGCATGCTTTACGTCCAAAACAACAAATGTTCCACCAACATTTAATCTCTAGCAGATTCATTCAACAGCAACAACAAAACAACCGTGGCTGCGTAGACCGTTGTTTCAAGTTATGAAATGGTTGTAAACACCCCTATGTCCGTGTTCCTATTTTGCCTTGTGTTTGGCAGGCAACGTTATTGACATGAGTACTCATGTGTTGTGAGAGAGGATGTAACGTCAGCTAACTGTACCCGCTAACTTATCTAACAGACAAGTCCAGAGTTTACTACAACAAGGAAACGTTGAACTAGTTCACATGGAATTCTTTTTTCCAAAATACACGCACACTGTTATATGTAAAAGTTTTAGTAGAGGTCACAGAAAGGTATTTTGTCATTTGCAGCTATTAAACCGCCCATGATAACCACAGTTTTGCATAGACGCATTTAAAGCATTGCTTGAAATTAACCAAGAAGAGTTTCCTGTCGGTTAGGCGTGTCATCTTGCCTTTTTACACTGGACGTGATTTCCGGTGTAAAGATTTGCATGGATTTGAGCTGTTCCTTATGAAAATGCTGAAGGACTAGAATCGTGCCTGTTGGCTCTTGGTGCCGAGATCAAAGGTCACGTTTGTCATAACTCTGGACTGTGCATGACTTACTCAGTTATCGGCTTTGTCAAAGTGCTGAATACTTTACAACATGGTAATAAGAATACTTTCAGCATTGCTCACCTGGTATTAAACTGACTGCAGTTAAGTTGGGCTTGATATATAACTGATATGTTGCCATTAGTTATTCAGAAATTGGCCCACCATCTTCTAATATTGCCAGGTGTTAATTGCTTGACACATCCTGCTGTTGTTTTCAATTGAAAGCAGGCCAGTAATAAGTCTGCTACTATTAAATTAAATAGTCCTACATGTTGTTGAATATTTTGATGTATTCAAATGCATGCTAGTCAATTATAGGATAGCAACTGGGCTTTTGAAAATATTGCCTACTTTATTAACCGACTACATTTGGAGGACTGAAAGGAGGGCAATTTGTGATGCGGGCCCCCTGCTGCCTACCTCTGCCGATTGACTGGTTAAACCCTTTTATTCTGGTGTCCTAGATTTGAGTGTGTCACGGTGCTAATCTGGGGAAAGGGGGGGGGGGGGGCGACCGCCTTTCCCTTGCAAGGCAGCATTTGTGGTGGCTTCTGCTCTTGGTGTGTCGGCGCTGGGTGAATGACTAATGATGACATGATGGTGGCAGGCAGAAGCTGAGCTATTTCTTCAGACGCTTCCAGTGACTCAGACAGAGGTGTCTTCGGTTGCGTTGTGAAATTGTGGGAGGCCTGTCCCCCCATATACGCCAGGCCTCTGTGGCAGGGCTCCACAATGCTCCCATTTTATGGGAATTTGCTCCTGAACACTGAACTGGAAGAATATTTTTTTTTGGTGTGCATTTACTAATTGTTACTCCTGTTAGTGTGATCCTAAGTTGTTACCACTTGGAAAAAAATGTTAGCCAAGAGCCCTGCTCTTGGATACACTACTTGGACAGCCTGTAGCCTAGTCGTAAAGTTACATGACTGGGACCGGGAAGGTTTGTGGTTCAAGCGAGTGTAGCCACAAGGTCCAGCTGTTTTGCGCCAGGGGGGATTGTCCCCTGCTTAGTCTGATCAAATGTAAGTCGCTTTGGATAAAAGCATCAGCTAAATAACTGTAACTGTTGCTGAAAGCCTGTGAGGCTCCATGTTTCTGACCGTGCGTGTTCACCACAGTGGTGCTGATCGGAGACTCTGGCGTGGGGAAGAGTAACCTGCTGTCCCGATTCACACGGAACGAGTTCAACCTGGAGAGCAAGAGCACCATCGGCGTGGAGTTCGCCACCCGGAGCATCCAGGTGGACGGGAAGACGATAAAGGCCCAGATCTGGGACACGGCGGGACAGGAGCGCTACAGAGCCATCACCTCAGCGTGAGTGCGGGAGGAAGTGACATCAGGGGGAGGCACAGAGGGCCTGGGGGCATTCTGGGATATCACCTCACCACACCATAGCAGGAAAAAGGGTGTCTTGACCTCTTTCAGGACGCAGAGTGAATTGAATGATCATCCTTGTGAATGATTATACTTTCACCTAATCTGGTCACACCTTAAAACTGTATTTTAATACACCTGCAAGCAGCAGTTACATTGCAGAAGTAGTTAATGTTAATGTTTCACTTCAGAGGTTTCAAGGAAAATATGGAACCTGAATACAATGTACTGTTCGAATTGTAGTTCAGTGGCTAATAAAATATTTGCTCGGTCAACATTGACTATATCACTCACTAAAGATGACCTTGGGTGCATTACAAAAATGTTTCATGAAAGGATTGCGTGTGAGATGTGTTTAAATGTGCTTTAATTCAACAAGGATTGGAACTGCACTCCCAAGCAGCCTTGCTTTTTGACATCTCTGTAAGTGATGTCAATTAGATCTCTGTATATCAACTAGTATGGTTACAATAAAAATGGCCAAAGTTAGGCAAGCAAATGCATTGCTCACTTGTGAGACGCATTTTAAAATTCAGCAGGAATTGAAGGATATGAACCAGTGACCACCTTGATGCAAATTATTGCCTGTTGCACTACCAAAGAGAGGTATCTATACCATTTGAGGAACTGGTGTCTCAAGGTCTGACTAAAAATAAAATGGAGCTGGCAAACAATTAGACCAATTAAAAATGATCCTGTTTGCTCTCTTCTTCTGCAGCTTTGTATTAAAATGAGCCTAATTTAGTTCTGAGTTGTTACATATTATTAGACTTAATTGTAGGATGTCTCAATTTGCATGCATTTACTATTTCCTTGGTTTCTGATACCAATATTGATTTGCTTAAATATCCAAGTTATATTATTAGTCTATGCAGTATTGTTACATTCATGCAAGAAAATAATAATGTAGTTAAATGTATTATTGAATTTCATAATTTATTCAAACTAATTGTTGCTATCAGCCCCTAGGTTCAACTTAATGTTTTATTGGCAATACAGTTAACGGTGTTGGCTGTTTAAAGTAGAAGTGTGACCTAAACATTCTCTGTCAGAGATACAGGTTTGTGGAAGTACAGATAATATTTGTACTTTGATTTAATTGGATGAGTTTTAGGCGGGGGGGGGGGGGGGGGGGTGCGGGGGGTGCGGGGGGTGACTGAAATGGAGGACAGTGGAGGCCTCTGTAGATCTCAGTATGGCTGCCTGACTCGGCCCTGCTGACAGCACATCTGCTGAGTGTTTTCCTGCCTTTGCTGTGCTGGATCTGTTCCCTTCCTTCCTTTGGCCTTCCACAGCATTTGAAGTCACGCAAGTCAATGATTCAGTGGAGCCTCTCAGGATTTTGGGCCTGTCAGCTGCATATGCGGTGTGACTGGCTTCACAGGGCATGTTATTTTATATATGAACCTCTGAGAAAGAAACGTAAAAGCTACCCAAGGATCGCGCAGTATATGCCACAGTGTTGCACATCACTGCAGTGGTTCATGAGCTGGATTGTGTATGGATTTTTAAATTTTTTTTATGAGTAGCGTTTAAAAAAAAAAAAAAAAATGTTGTGAGAATTGTTCCAGCAAATCATGCACAGTGGCTACATTCTTCTGACAGTGATAGGATGCAACACCAAAGCAGACAACCGATATGCTCAGTATTAAATATGTATTTTCTTCTAAATGTTAAATGCAGAAGCTTCCCTTCCTCCTTAGCCCTTTGAAGGAGTAACCTTCTTCAGAATTCAGAGTCAGTGTTCCAGAACTTTGCTGCTTTGAATTACCAGTAGGAATCGATGCATTAGAATCGGCATTAGAATGCTCAGCTAACACGATTTGCATATTTGTGACCCTACACCTGAAAGGGTTAAGTCCCTCCCTGTCCCATCAGGCCTAAAAACACACTGGGGCCAAAGTTAGCGCAGCATTAGCTTCCGTGATATGACGCATGCGAGTGAAATGACTCTTTCAGGGGGAATTTTTGGAGGACAGGGAGTAGATTTGACTGATTTTAAATGAGGAGGGGGGAGGTGGAGGCGGAGCTGTAGCCTATGGCTCTAGGGAGTAGAATTCACGCAGCTGCATGAAAGGACACTGATTGGAGGGGAACAGGAAATTGGCAGACCTTTGAGGAAAAGGTAATGGAGCTGAGCTAAGGGGCTGTAGGAACAAGTCTTCCTGTGTGTGAACCTGTGCTGCTTCTCTCAGGTACTACCGAGGGGCAGTGGGGGCCCTGCTGGTGTACGACATCGCCAAGCACCTGACCTACGAGAACGTGGAGCGCTGGCTGAAGGAGCTGAGAGACCACGCCGACAACAACATCGTCATCATGCTGGTGGGCAACAAGAGCGACCTGCGCCACCTGAGGGCCGTGCCCACCGACGAGGCGCGCGCCTTCGCAGGTAACGCTCCGCCCTGCTGAGGGGGCTCAATGTGGGTTAGCCTTAGCCACCAGCCGGGCACACTGTGGGTTAGCGTTAGCATTAGCTACCAGCCCTGTACACTGTGGGTTAGCGTTAGCCACCAGCCAGACACACTGTGGACTAGCGTTAGCCAACAGCCCAGCACACTGTGGATTAGCGTTAGCCACCAGCCAAGCACACTGTGGGTTAGTGTTAGCCAACAGCCCAGCACACTGTGGATTAGTGTTAGCATTAGCCACCAGCCAAGCGCACTGTGGGTTATCATTTGCATTAGCCATCAGCAAAGTGCACTGTGGATTAGCGTTTGCGATCAGCACAATCCCCACTGTCTGTTTATCTCTGACTCTATCTCCTTTTTTCCACCTGTAGAGAAGAATAACCTGTCCTTTATTGAGACATCAGCGCTGGACTCAACCAACGTAGAAGAGGCTTTCAAGAACATTCTCACAGGTACAGAAGTTATTTGGTTTTGGGTAATATCTGGTTCGTAACACATTCTCAGGGTTTCACGCGGAGCACTTGCAGTGTTTTATCTCCTGTTGTAACTGCAATAACCTGCTGCTTATTCATGCTGCCTCTCTCCGCTGCAGAGATCTACCGCATCGTGTCACAGAAGCAGATCGCCGACCGGTCGGCACACGACGAGTCTCCGGGCAACAACGTAGTGGACATCAGCGTTCCGCCCACCACCGACGGGCAAAGAGGCAACAAACTGCAGTGCTGTCAGAACCTGTGACCCCGTGACCCCGTGACCCCTGACCCCTAACCCCCATCAGGAGCCAGTCCCTCCCCTCCTCCCCTCCTCCCCTCTCGTGCCCTCACACCATTCATCTCCGCTTTGCCCCTGTGTTGTGCTGCTGCTGCTGCTTTCTCTTCACCCCCCTCCCGTGTTTTCAGTGGAAATTCTTCCTGGTTTCTGAAGCTGTAACTTTATGGCAAACATTCCTATCTCCTTTTTTTTTTTTTTTCCCTGTACCTTTTCAGTTTTGCGACCCCTTTTTTTTTTTTCTCCCCAACCTGAACATTTCCTCTCTTATTTTTGTTTTGTTTGTTTGTTTTAAACTGTGACAAGATTTTACTTCGGCGCTGGGAAGTTGTGTTGGCACTGATCATGTGACCCGCTCTTATGGAAGGGATGGTGAGGGATCAGTCTCTCAGGCGGCCGTGTCGCTCAGCCAGCTAACACCAGACTGTTCTCATGGAGTTATTGGAACGCTTTGTCGATATTATAACATTGCCACAACATTGCGAGAACGTTTTGTGTTGGCTGGGCACTCGCATTACCTGGGCTCTTAGCAGGGCGTGAAATGAGCCAGAATTGTAGGGATCCAAGTAGAATTACACAATGGCTGACTTGCACGTGTGTGTGTGTGTGTGTGTGTGTGTGTGTGTGTGTGTGTGTATGTGTGTGTGAGGTTGGCTAATTAATTGTCTTGTTGGGATCAGATACCAAAGGAAGGCTGCATTCATTTGTGGTCGGTCTCATCAGAACAGTAAGCTGTCAAAACGACAAGTGGATGTGACATTTCTAATTTCACTGTCTTCTGTTATCAGTAATAGTCCCCGGATATGCGCTCTTTAACCTTTTAATAAGAGTTCCTGTTTCCTCTGCAGTCAGTTTACATTATCGGATGGATCTTTCTTACTATCTTACTGCAACAGAAACGGTAGTCCTGCCAATCAAATTTTGTTAGTACTATCTTAAAATAATGTATACCACACGTGTTGAAAAATGCCTTGTTAAACAAACAACTAAAGATTGTGTTGACAAGTTAGCCTTTATATGAGTAAAAATAAGTCCGGTTTTGCATATGGAGAAGCAGTGTTGTCGAAGGGTGCAATCCTCAGTTTCTTATCAAGAAGATTTCTCCATCACGATTGCCAGTGCTGCTTATTTGTGGGAAGACATGACTTTAGCAAAAGTTTTTAAATGCCTTATGTTCTCTCCAGCTGGTAGAAATGCTTTTTGGGGCGTTCCTGCAAGTAATTTCCTGTCACACACCCGACAACTTGAACCTTCACCGTTCGGTTAATTTGTTCATTATCAGATACCAATGAAATTGTACCAAACTTGAGTTTTTCCTTTTGATCGGCAAACAAATGTTCGAACACTATTCATTCTGAGTCCCTGAGCTTCTTACTTAATAATACTAAATTTCACGCCCTGCAAACACTTGCATATGTCAAAGTTCAGGTTACATTGTAAAATTGTATCCTTTTTTTTATCAGCGAATTATGGGGTAGTATATGGTTGCCCTTTTGCTCTTTTGCATGTTAATACTCCCTTGTAAAGTATATTAGACTCATGATTTAATATAGCAAGTTTACTATGGAAGCAATACCTATCACGTTAATGTATATAACCTCTCTCTAACGTTAGCTACAGTCTCTTAATTGGTTTACAAGGTCTGAGCTTTTGGCATGATCTTATGAAGAGACGGCTTGTGGCCTTGTTGAAACATTTCAGAAACCACAAGTATTCTGGTATTTCCTAACAAACAAACTGATCTTGAAACAGACACTCAGAACGCATAGAAATGCAATGCTTAGAATGTTGTGCAATTCATAGAGAAGCTATGCTTGTACGCGAGAATAATCAAATGTCTTTATTCTTCATAGGTCACATAAAAAATAGTACCGTTCTTTATGTGGTCCGAAGAAGGAAAACCGTTACGTATATTCAGCCAATACTATTAGGCAGTTTATTACAGCCTAGATTAAACATTTCTGAATGTGAACCTTTTCATTTTTGTATGCTTGATCACACGACCTCCTCATAATGGATCTTCATTTCAAGTCAAAAGTATTCCTAGAAAACTAGTCCTCAGAATTAGCCAAATCCCTCGCGTGCAGAAATGCTGCGTTTGAACTCAATTACCATATTAGTTGATTTACAGAAATGACTTTAATCATTTTGTTTTGAAATGTCCACTTGCAACACTGGAAAATGATTTTTTTGTGCTTTCTCATTCACTTCCTCTTTCAGCAATGGTTTCTGTATTTTAAGTGCAATCCACTATGTAAATATATATACATCACTTAATTTGAGCATGGTTAATATGTATGGTGGATAAATAAGTTGCCAAACAATCTGTTGTCCGTGTGTTTGTGTGAACCTTGTAAACATTTTGAAACACCGGAGTACGTAAATATGTTTTTACTTTTCTGAATGCACGATATTTTCACAATGACACTGCCCACATATTACACAGTCCAGAAAGAAAATATACAAGTTATGTTAGTTAGTGGGCTTCCCCTGACAATTGGAATTCTTTGGCTTCGGTTACCAGATTTCCTTTGTTACTTTACCTGGTTACGGTGTGCTTTTTAAGACCTTTATAAGAACATCTATCAAATTGATTATGATAAATTAGGGGTATCTTATCTTCCTACGATAAGAGGCTGCAAAAAATGTACTCGTTTCCTAACCGTACGTCACTGATGTGTGTTAATGTAGAATGTTGTGTATTTATTGTGTATTTATACCTGGTTCAATTCAAACAAACGTCAATCTCACTACCTTAGCTGTCAAAATTATACGTAGTACTGTAGTTGTCACAGTTACAGTTAAATTGGAGCGCTGTGCTACACGTCATTGATAATTAGTTGATATGATTAGTTGATAAACCCACTGCAATATAATATCTATGTATTTTATTTTGCTCGTCGAAAGCTATCGCCTAAAACTGGGTAATAGACTTTGCATTGATTCAGTTCCTGAGGCATAGCAAAGGCGTATCATTCTAAGCATTGTCCCCGTTATTCACCGTATGCATTTCGTCGTTGCTGATTGGTCTATCTACACGAGGTTACGTAGAATTGAGATTCTTCAACCTTGTTAAGATGTCTGCGCTGTGAATGTGTCATTGTAAAGTCGCGAGGTACGCAAACAGCGTACGCTGTGCTACAGTTGGGAACGACATGGAGAGCTGTCGTCTGAAATGTCAAAGAAGCGAATATAAACATTGACGCATTTTTCGATTCACCCCAAGGTTCTTACATTTCAGTTAGGCACCAATACGTGAATTACATCTCCACTAAATGGATATACTATCCACAACGTTGGAGTTGTGAGTATCCAGTATTTTTTCTTCATTTTTCTATCGTTAACGTTAGCTATTCAGGTAACGTTATACTAGCAGAAAGCTAACTTGCTAACACCACCAGTGTTGTAATTAGCTAGATTGCTTAGCTAATTGAATTGCTGTTAGCTAAGCTGGCGTTCGTGTCATATACTAGCTAGCTAACTACGAACTATAGTTAGTCTAGCAGTGTTATAAACAACTTGTTGGCTGACTAGCTAACGTACAGTGCGTGTGTGTGTGGGGGGGTGGGGTGTTCTATCTAGCTGACTGTTCAGCCAGTTTTTTTCAATAGCTATAGCTAGCGTAGGGATCCGCAGATGTTGCTAACTGGTTAAGATTTAGGCTAAGTAATGCCACCAGCATTATTAAACTGACGTTAGCCAACGTCTAGATAGCTAGCACCAGATTTGTGGCTCTGTGCAAATATGTTGCATGCTTAAGTGACTGTTACTGTTCGTTAACGCTATCTTACTTTGCAAGTGAAGTTCTACCATTAACTTTAGCCAAGTTAGCTACCTGACTATATTAATAAGAATAAGTTAACGTAACTTTTAAGGTATTAGACTGGTCACAGCGGCCAGATTCTATTTTCGTTTGACCTTGTCCTAGCTAGCTAGCCTTCTGGCTGTAACCTGTAAGTTAGCCTAATTTTATT